>NW_022103942.1:4232239-4233916 GCF_000313985.2 Echinops telfairi | reverse complement strand
AGAGAACCCTGTCTAACACATTTTGGTACCAGGAGTGCTTCTAGAGAAATAAAATCATAAATATGGGCTTCTTAAATTGGCTTTCCAGCCTGATTAGTCTTAACATTAGTGATGCTACTTCAACATCCTAAAGCATGGATAAATCTGATACTCCTCCTAATCCATGGTGTGAAATAGCAAAAATAATACCTAAAGTAGCACCACTGATAGATGAGGTGCTGGTTAAAGGAGAGGCTCTGAGTGATCATATGTTTGATATTTTCCAGGAGTTTTGTAAGGAGGATAAGTATAGGGAAGCTGGTTGGCTGGTCCTTCTTACAATGGGCAGAGTGATTAAGGAGAGGGATGATCTCAGAGCCTCAAAAGCGCGCCTTAAGTGCAGACTAAGGGATTTTAAAACTTCCATATGTGCTACAAAGGATAGCCTTCTCTCCGCTAGTAAAAGAGCTGACATTGCCGAGAATCAGGTCCAGAGTCTCATTATACGAGTGGCTGAATTACAATGGCAGCTGAATTGCAGATCTAGAGCAGTGTCTGAAACCAAAGTAAGGGCATTGATTGGGAAAAGTTGGGACCCTGAAACATGGGATGGGAACATATGGGCTGATGATCCAGAAGAGGAGGATATTGAGCCCTTAGAAACAATTGACTCACCCCAGTCAACAGATCCACCCCTCTAAGCTGAAAGTATTAATTCACAATCCACACCTAAGAAGATTAGCCAAACTATGCAAGTTGATATGCCAGGTGGGGCTACATCAGTAGCATTGCCTAGGGGAGATGCCTTACAAAATATTGCTGAGAGCACCCAGGAAACACCCTCGCCACCCATTATTTCCGCTAGACCTGTCAGTAAAATTAAGTCTCAGAAAGCTCCTAAAGGTGAGGTTGAGCTGATTACCCAAGAAGAAGCATGCTATACTCATAAAGATCTGCTCGAGTTTTCAAATACATACAAGCAGAAGCCTGGGGAATATCCCTGGGAATGGTTACTAAGGGTATGGGATACTGGTGCACAAAATGTAATATTAAACAAGTTTGAGTTTCTGGATATGGGACCCCTAAGTACAGACTCTCTTTCAATGTCTCTGTGAGAGAGGCTAAGAGATGATCTAATTGTTTATTTGGTTGGTTCAATGAAGCATGGACTGCCAGATGGCCTAGATTGGACCAACTTGAAGTACCTGACCTACCTTGATACACTGTAGAGGAAGGCATCGAAAAGCTTAGAGAAATTAGTATGTTGGAAAGGATCTATCAGGATATTCCCATAGACAAAAAAGGGGGGTGTCCTGAGGACATACCCTTTACCACAACCATAAGGAACACATTTGTGAAGTGGGCCCCAGCATCTCTTAAGATTCCTGTAATTGCTATTTTATGTGCACCAGGATTAATAGTGGGCACTGCCCAAAGCGAACTCCGACATTTGCCCACAATGGGGCTGATTGGTTACAATGATGGTAGAGGGCAGGTGTCAGCACTGAATCAACAAAGACAGGGTGGGCGTGGTTATAATAGACAACAAGGTTTCCGTAGCAATCAGAGCAGCCTGTCTCGTGTGGAATTATGGCATTGGCTACTTAGCCACGGTGTCCCTAGGAATGAAATAGATGGGAAACCTACTAAATATTTATGTGATCTCTACATGCAAAACAATGGTAGATCAGGTGAACA
>NW_022103942.1:4228544-4229931 GCF_000313985.2 Echinops telfairi | reverse complement strand
CCAGCAGCAGAAACCAACATTAAGTCCAAGATATGGCACCATTCCTTGGGGAGATCAGCCAGCAACTTTGTGGCAGGTTGATTACATAGGACCACTTCCATCACAGAGGGGACAGCGTTTTGTTCTTACTGGAATAGACACCTACTCTGGATATGGATTTGCCTTCCCTGCACACGATGCTTCTACCAAAACTACTATTCGTGGACTTACAGAATGCCTCATCCACCGGCATGGCATCCCACATAGCATTGCTTCAGATCAAGGAACTCACTTCACAGCAAATGCAGTGCGGTGATGGGCCCATTCCCATGGAATGCACTGCTCGTATCATATTCCTCATCATCCTGAAGCTGCTGGCTTGATAGAATGATGGAATGGGCTCCTAAAGACACAATTACGGTGCCAACTAGGTGGAAACAACTTGCGGGGCTGGGGCAATGTTCTCCAGGAAGCTGTATATGCTCTAAACCAGTGGCCAACATATGGTGCCGTGTCTCCAATAGCCAGAATTCATGGGTCCAGGAACCAAGGGGTGGAAGCTGCAGTGGCACCACTCACTATTACTCCTAGTGATCCACTTGCAGCATTTTTGCTTCCTGTCCCAGCAACCCTGTGTTCCTCAGGCCTGGAGGTCCTGGTCCCGAAGAAAGGAAATCTCCCACCCGGAAACACAGCACGGATTCCACTGAACTGGCAGCTGAGAATGCCCCCCTGGCCACTTTGGGCTTCTTATGCCTTTGGATTAACAGGTCAGGAAGGGTGTCACTGTACTGAGTGGTGGGATTGATCCTGATTACCAAGGAGAAATTGTACTAGTGTTACATAATGGAGGTAAAGAAGAATATGTCACGAATCCAGGAGCTCCCATAGGCCGACTCTTAGTGCTACCATGCCCTGAGATTAAAGTAAATGGTAAATTATAGCAACCCAATCCTGACAGGAGTTATTATGACCCAGACCCCTCAGGAATGACGGTCTGGGTCAACCCACCAGGCAAAAAACCACAGCCAGCTGAGGTACTTGCTGAGCGCAAAGGTAATACAGAATGGGTAGTAGTAGAAGGTTGTTCTACCTATCAATTACGACCATGTGATCAATTGCAAAAGTGAGGTTTGTAATTGTCAATGTATTTTCTTTTTATGTGTTTATTGCATATCTTTCCTTCATTCAGGTATGATACATCAGATATAATTGGACTGTGTTTTCATTTATATGTATAATAGATGATTAATGATAAGTATAAGTGTGATTTCATCAATGTCCGTAAATTATATACAGTGAACCCTCGCCACTTCGCACTTCGACTTCTGCGGCTTCACTCTATCGCGGTTTTTGCGTAACAGCGCATGCTCTGTCATTACTGCCACTGATTGGCTCATACTTTACA
>NW_022103942.1:4179192-4227679 GCF_000313985.2 Echinops telfairi | reverse complement strand
ATCTGTTTATGATTTAACAGTTCATTTCTTGTTATATATCTAATTATCTTTATAAATAAATATATTAAATTTTCAGCAATTTGGTTTTATCTCTCTAGAGAACCCTGTCTAACACAGGTGTTTTCCTACCTCTCTTCTTATCAGTGCATTGTGTGAATAAGTGTGGGGTCATTCTTACCTTCTTTTCACCGTTGAGCCAATGTTATCTTGGGGGCTGTTTTCAATGTGTTGACCTGTGTGTGGAGTTGCGCTATATGGTGGTCTTGTGCTTGGTGGGTGTTGTCCTTCTGACCACCCTGGGTCAGCAAGGATTTTTTGGAAAGCTGGGTTTCTTTTAATGTATTCTTTGAGTTTTTCTTTGTCCAAGAAGACTCTTACTTTCCATCTATGTTGATAGACAATTTGTCTGGATAGAGGATTCTTGGGTTTCATTGTTTTCCTTTAACATTCAGAAGATGTTACTCCACTCACTCCCCTTTTTCATTGTGTCTATTGGTAAGTCTGAGCATATTCTTATTTGAGTACCTTTATCAGTGACTACCATTTTCCCCGTAGCTGCGCTTATGATTTTCTCCTTTTCCTCAAAGTTGGATAGATTAACTAGTATATGCCTTGGCAAATTCTCCCCTGGATTCATTCTATCTGGTGTCCTCTCTGCGTCCTGGATGGTTGCCTGATTCTCATTCATTAGAATTCATTTATTAGAAAATTTCCTGGGGAAATTTTCCTGGGGGGATTCCCTCGCTATTTTTACTGTTGAATTATTTTTAGTGTCTCATTCTGGTAATCCAATTATTCTAACGGTGTTCCTCTTCACATCATCCGGCATTGTTCTAAGTTGTTCTTCCATTTCCTTGATTGTCTTGTTTGACTGTCTGTCCCATTTGTTAGTGTCTGCCTGGTCATCCTCTAGGTCACTGATATTATTCTCAACTTTTTCTAATCTGTCGTCGAAGCCTGTTAGTTTGTTATTTGATTTAGTTACCTCTTCCCTTAACACTTGTATTTCTCTTTGGTGTGTGGCCTTTATCTCCTCTATCATTTAATCCATTTTATGTAATGCTTCCATCATGTCCTGTATTGCTCCAAGGCACATTCTGAAGATTTCTTTCTGTGGCAGCTTAACTTCTGCTTGTTCTATGCATATCGCTAGATTCAGGACGTCTCTAAAAATGTGTTTCATTTCTCCTCTTTTTTCGTTGAGGCCGTTGCCTGTCTGTGTGTCATTTTGGAGGAACTTGGTGCCACTTTCCAGGGAGACAAAGATCCCTGGGCTCTCTCTTTGTGAGGCTTGTAGGAATGCTTCTGCTGGCTGCCTGTAGCCAACTGCAATGGTGGGTCAGGCTACATCTTTATCTCACTAGAGTTTCACTCTCCTTAAACATCCAGTATTCCCTATTTGGAGAGTAGGTCTGGGGGCCTTCTCAGGGAGCACATGTGGGATTGTTTCAGGCAACTTGTGTAGCTCTGTGCGCAGGGGTGCTGGATAATGGTGGAGAAAGTTCCACTTTCATGGAAGAGGTTGCCGGGAGAAGTTTGGAAAGGCACTGCTGCTGGTGGTAAAGGTGCCAGGATACCACAGGAAAAGCCTCACTGCCGAGGATGGAGGTGCTGGGCATAGTGAGGAAAAGGCCCCGCTGTCATGGGAGGGGTTACCACCTGACAGTGGGAATATCCCCGCTACCGCTGGTGTAGATGCCAGGATACCACAGTGAAAGCCTCACTGCCAGAGGTGGAGATGCTTGGCAAAGGCAGGGAGGTCCCTGTTGCCGTGGGAGTGGGTGCTGGGAAACAGTAAGGAAAGCCCCAATGATACAGGGTGGGGTGCTGGGCAATGGAGGACAGCTGCTGCAGCTGAGGCAGGGAAAGTGAGCAGTGGCAGGGGGAAAGGGGCTGCCATTGCCGCAGGTGACTAAACTTACTGCAAGAGGACTGTGGACAGGGTCTAGGCATATCTGTGTGTGCTGTGATGGGAGGGACTTGAGCTGGGCAGTGGAACCTGCTGCCATGTGGTGAGAAGGAGCCTTGGGAGAAGAGCGCAGTCTCATGGTGGAGAGTTCCACGAGAGATAGTTGCCATGTGTGTGTGTGTGTGGGGGGGGTGTCCAACCACGGTTGTGGGGTCTCCGTAGGACAGCTGGCTAGCTCCGATGCACCGGTCTGGCTGAGGGGGTCCAATCGGTGAGTGGTGGCCTCAACAGAGTCCTAAGTCGCGTGACCAACGCAGGCTGGGAAGACTTGGGACCAGGTCTCAGATCCCTGGGGCTCTGGCGCAAGGCTAGCTGTGGTGGTGAGGTCACCTCCCAGAATGAAGAAATACTACAGGTTGTCACAGAATCACCCCACTTGTCTTCTTGGAGACTGGGTTCCCTGATCTCCACAGAGCTCCCAGTATGGGCTGCTTTTCTGAGCGCCATTTTGCCAGAACCTTTGACTATTTTTTTCTTGATGGTACTGAAATCCCCTGCTGCTTCATCTGAGGTGGGTCATTTTAAACCTAGTTGATTGACCAATTACATTCGAATTCACTTTATTTTTCATAATGTAACCCAGCTGTGAGTTTGTTGGGCAGTGGTAGTTTGCATATAGCTTTGATGGTCTTAGTTCTACCATCAGTATTTCTAAGAATAGCAGTGTTACCCATAGTGATTACCTATGAGAACTTCCAGAATAAAAATAAAGTAGGAAGAGGGAAGAGGTAATCCTCTTCTCAAAAAAAAAAAAAGAGCCACTGAAAACCTTATGAATAGCAGTAGCCTGTTGTCTACTATACTGTCAAACAATGAGACTCTAAAGCTAGGAGACACACAAAATACAACTGGGGAAGAACTGTTCCCTAAAAGTTGAATAGAACTTAATGAAGTGGATGGAGCAGGGTTTTGAGGACCTTCATTTTCTGATAAAGCATCACTCAAAATGAGAAGAAACGGCTGCAAGTATTAGTTAATAACAAGAATAAAATATGTATGGCATGCATCTAGGAAAATGAAAGTCGTAAAAAATTAAAGAGAACACATAAAGATCAATTATTGTAACCCCGCAGTCAATGAGTTGCTCCTGACTCAAGGAACAGAGAAGAAATGCCCCTATAGGTTTCTGAGACTAAATTTTTATGGGAATAGAAAGCCTCATCTTCCTCTCTCAGAATAGCTTATGGTTTCAGACTGCAGACTTTGTGTTTATCATTCCAACCTGTAACCAACTGCGCCACTAGGACTTTTATCCTAGGCATTAGTGAACTGTAATAAACTGGAAAAGAATATCATGCTTGGGAAATGAGAGGGGTAGTGAAAAAGAAGACCCTCGACAAGATGCATTGACACAGTGACTGCAACAATGGGCTCAAACACAACAAAAATTATCAGGCTGGTGCAGGACTGGGTGGTGTTTCATTCTGTTTTCCATAGGGACACTGTAATTTGGAAATGACTCCAAGGGACCTAACAGCCACAACAACAATAAATAAACTGGTATTAGCTATTTTGAATCAGACAATCATATGGTTTACTATGCCAGGAATGACCAATGAAAAGGGAATGGCATCACCTTCATAGTCAAAAAGAACATTTCTTCTATCTTGCAGTATAATATTTTTGAGATAGTACAATATTTATACACCTACAGGAAAACCAGCTTATACAATGCGTATTTAAATGTACACCCCAATCAAATAAATCAATGATGGAAAAAAATTCTACCAATTTTATCAGTCTGAAATTGATTAAATATGCAAAAAAGATTCACTGACAATTATTGATGATTTGAATGCAAAAGTTAGAAATAAAGAGGAAAGATTAGTAGCTGGAAATGTTCATATTGGTGAAAGATAAAAGCTGGAGTTTCCATGATGGGATTTTGCAAGATCAATGACTACTTCTTTGCAAATATAATTTCAAATTATGTAAATGGTGATAATATACACGCACCTCACCAGGTGTGATACATAAGATTCAAATTGATTGCACCTGTGGGAAGAGACATGTAAGCAACTCAATACCATTGGCCAAAAAAAGCAAGGAACTGATGTGGAACAGAAGATCAATCAGTCATTCACAAGTTTAGGTAAAAGATTAAGAAAAGTAATAAAAATCCTTGAGAGTCAAAATATGAACTTAATTATATCATACCTGAATTTAAAGAAAATGCCAAGAATGTATTTCATATATTGGACACTAATGACCTAAGAACAAGTGAATTATGGGATGGTACTAAGACTATCCTGTATGAAGAAAGCAAAGGGTCAGAAAATAAAGAATATACAAAAAATGAATGTCAGATGAGACTATGAAACTTGCTCTTGAAGGTAATGTTTGCAAAGACATTAGAAGAAATGATGAAGTGAAAGAGTTGAACAAAAAAGTTCAGAAGGCAACTTGAGAAGACAATATGCAAAGACCAGAATTAGAAACCAAAAAGGAAGGACATGCTCAGTATATCTCAAGTGGGAAGGACAGAAGCAGTAATTCAAGGCTGAAGTTGCAATATTGGAGTATTCTATAGACAAAATATTGGATGATGCAGGAAACATCAAAAGAAGAAGAAAGGAAAATATAGCGTCACTGTACCAAACAGAATGGGCCAACAACTAACAATTTCAAGAGGTAGCCTAGAGTCAAACACAAATGGTTTTGAAGAAAGAACTCAAAGCTTCACTGAAGGGATTAGTGAAAAACAAGCCTTCAGTAAATTACAGAATACCAATTGAAATGAAAGTCATCACTCATCTATGCTAAGAAATTTGGATGATGTTTTGAGAGTGCCCAATAAATGGTGGCCCAAGTATACCATATAGTTACTATGTTAAGTTTCTCCTTGTTTTCTTATGAAACATATAACTAAGGATTGCTCTGCCTTTGTGAATGAGTGCTATTGAAAGTTTTTCCCTACCAGCAACCCCTACTGCTTCTTTAAAAAGTGACTAGTCACTTAAGGGTTTAATCTTTGCAAGTCAACAATCAATATATTATGGTCTGAAAAACAGGCCTATCCAAGTATAATTTCCTTTTCTCAGCAGTGATTTAAATTTTTTACTATTGGCTAAACTAATGACACTACCAATAGTAGTACCTTTAGGCCCAGGGAGTTGAGTTTTAATGTTCCCTATCATAAAATGACAATGCTCTCTCTAACGTAAGCCAGGGATAAATATAAACTATAGATACATGGATGTATTAGGAATTGCATTTAATTCTAGTCTCAATCTAAGAATAATGGAATCGTTGACAAATGTGTTAATTGTAATGGAGAGTTCTTTGAAAGTGATAAGGCTGTTTTGTAAAAAAATAACTGAAAAAAATTACAATTTGGGGGGGTTATTCCCTCATATGTACCCCATTTAAAATTAATATCATTAATATTACAAGCAAATAATGTTTTGCTGAAGATAGTTAACATTGACAGGGAGCTGCCATAAATTCACAAATAGCATGAAAATATGTCATATGGATCTTGGTTAAAAGTAAAGAATACCAGAGAGGCGTTTACTTGTGTTTTATTGTTTAGGCAAAGTTTACTTGTGGTTTATTGCTGTGCAAATCATAACAAATAACGGATAACATTTAAAACCATCTTGTCTATCAGTTTGTCTTACTATGGTGGGGTTTGTGATTCTGGAACAATGTCATTGGTGTTTCAAATGCTAGTAGGGTCACCCAAAGTTTCAATGGAGCTTCCAGACTAAAATCAGACTATGAAAAAAGAATTGGCTGCCCATTTCAGAGAGAGTAGCCACTGAAAACTTATGCATAGCATGGAAACATTGTCAAATACTGACGTCTTACTGAAAGGAAGCAGATCATTTTCAGAGACAGGGCGGTATGCAAAATGTAACTGAGGAGGAATTGATTTCTCAAAGTGGAGTCAACCGTGATAATAAACTAGAGTAAAACCTGTATGAGTGCAGGCTTACAGATATTCATTTGCTGATTGACTACAAATCAAGGTGAGAAGAAACAGGTACAAATTTTTACTAATAATTAGTACTTGGGATGCATGACATATGGATCTAGGAAAATTGGAAGTCATCAAAAATGAAATGGAACTCATAAAGATTGATATCCTAGGTGTTAGTGAGCTATGATGGACTAGTATTGGCTACTATGAATCAGAAAATCATATGATTTACTATGCCAGGGACAATACTATCAAGAGGAATTGCATTACATGCATTGTCAAAAATGATATTTCAAGATCTATCTGGAGGGGCAATGCTGTCTGTGATAGGATAAGATCTATCTACATTCAAGGAAATTCAATCAATTCAACTATTATTCAAATTTATGTAGCAACCTCAAGAGTTATTAAGAAATTGAAGAATTCTAACATTATCTTCTGTTTGACTTTGATCATTCAATGAAGATTCAGCGATAATTATTGGCAATTGAAATGCAAAAGTTGGGAAAAGGAGGAAGGAACAAATATTGGAAATTATGGTCTTAGTGATGGAAATTAATCTGGAGATCGCATGATACAATTTGGCAAGACTAATGACCTGTAGTTAGCAAATAACTTTTATCGACAACGCAAAAAGCAATAATACATATGGATTTCTCCAGATGAAGTAGACACAAATCAAGTTGATTACATCTGTGTGAAGAGATAACGGAGAAGTTCAATACAAGCACTTAAAATGAGGCCAGGGGCTCATTTTGGAAAAGACCATCAATTGCTCACATTTAAGATCAGGTTGATGTCCACAAGAGTCAAAATTCCACTATTTCAGGAGGAAGCATATGAGCAAGAACCAATGATACTGAAAGAAGTTCAAGTTGCATTGCAAACATTAGTCAAAATCAAGATTCCAAGAATTGATGTAATACCAAAGGAAATGCTTTAACAAATAGATGAAGCATTGGAAGCACACACTCGTCTATACCAGGAAATTTGACAGACAGCTACTTGGCCAACTGACTGGACGAGATCTATATTTGTATGCCTTCCAAAGAAATTTGACTCAACAGAATGCTCAAATTATAAAATATCATTTATATCACATGAAAGTAAAATTTTGCTGAAGATGATTGAACAAATGGTTGCAGCAGTACATTGACAGGGAGCTGCCAGAGGTTCAGGCTAGACTCAGAAGAGGATGTAGCAGATGCATTTGGGCTGAAAGGAGAGGATTCCAGAAAGATGTTTACTTGTGTTTTACTGACTATGCCAAAGCATTTAGTAGACTTTGTGGATCATGACAAACTATGGATATCTTTTAGAAGAATAGGCATTCCATAACACTTCATTGTTCTCTTGCAGATCTTGTAAACAGATCAAGAAGCAGCTGTGTGAACAGAACAAGAACACTGCATGGTTTAAAATCAGGAAAGGCCTGTGTCAGGGTTGTATCCTCCCACCAAATTTATGCAATCTGTGTGTCAAATAAATTATGAGAGAAGCTCTATTATATGAAGAGCATGTGACATCAGGATTGGAGGAAGGTTTACTAACAACCTGCAATATGCAAGAGACCCAACTTTGTTTGCTGAAAGTGAGAACAATTTGAATCACTTGCTGATCAAGCTCAAGATCATAATCAAGATCAAGGATATCAGTTTTCAGTATGGATTACAACTCAATATAAAGAAACCAAAATCCTCACAATTGGACTAGTAGGCAACATCATAATAAATGGAGAAAAGGTTAAAGTTATCAAGGATTTTGTCTTGATTTGATCCACAATCAATGCATATGCAAGCAGCTGTCAAGAGATAAAAAGCTATATTGCATTAGATAAATCTGGTGCACAAAGAGCTCTTTAAAGTATTCAAAAGCAAAGATGTTACTTTATGGACTAAGGTGTACCTGACTCACACCATCGTATTTCTAATTCTATGATATGCATGTAAAAGCTGGATATTGAATACGGAAGTCCAAAGAAGAATCAATACATTTGAATTGTGGTTCTGCGGAAAAATATTGAAAGTACCATGGACTTCCAAAAAGAGAGACAAATCTGTCTTGTAAGAAGTACAGCCAGAGTGCTCCATAGAGGCAAAGATGTCGAGAGTTTGTCTTATACAACTTGAACATGTGGTCAAAAGAGACCAGTCCCTGGAGCAGGACATTATGCTTGGTAAAGTAGATGGTCAGCGAACAAGAAGAAGAACCTCAGTGAGATGAATTGACACAGTGGCTGCAACATTGGGCTCAAGCTTAGGAATTATTGTGAGTGTTTGTATTTGTATTGAATCTTTGTATTTTGTTTGGTGGATTTATGCTTTTTATTAATGTCCTCTATTTTTACAGGCTTATTTTATGTTTACTTATATTGGTCCTATTGACATAAACTTAGTTGAATTATTTTATTTTCCTGTATTTCATATAAAATATGTGCTTGAGAGAACATGAAGATCCTTTAATATAATTGTTTGCCTGTTGCTCAGCATGTTTGATAGACTGCAGTTTGGTTGCTATTCACTTTGAAATATTTTCTAATTTTACATAAAGTTTTTAATTGACATATATTTGATCATTTGGAAAATATATTGCTTAATTTCTAATCATTGTGGCTTTCCACTTTTATTATTTTCATTGATTTTGAAACTAATGCTACTATTTCAGAAACATATTTTGAATAAATTCTATAACTCAATATGTGTTGAGAGATTTTCTTTAAGACTTAACATGTAGTCAATTTTAGTAGTTCAACATGTGGACCTGAATATATGTGCATTCTGAATTTGGTGTTCCCACGTTTTGTGAAGGAGTTCTGGTGACTCTATGGCATAAACATTGGGTTTGTAACAATAAGGTCAGTGGTTCAAACCCAGCATATACTCTACAGGAGAAAATTGAGGCTGTATGTTCCTGTAAATATGTATAGTCTCATACTCTTAAGAGCAATTCTACTCTGTTTTATAGAGTCACTATAAGTTAGAGTCAACTCATGATTTTGGATTTTTGGTTTTGTGTCTATGGGTGATGCAAATGGTTTGTACTCATCTACTCTCCAAAGGGTGGCAGTTCAAGTCCACCAAATAGTGCAGTGGAAGAAAAGTCTGGAAATCTGCTGCACTAAAGATTATATGGAATTTGCCATGAATCAAAATTGACTCTACAACAATTGGATGTTTTTTCTTGGTCTGTATATCTGAACTATTTGATATTTGCTAATAATATTGGTAATCTCTCCATAATGATTTATTGTTTGTTGTTATTGTTTTGTTTTGAATGAGCTATTGAGAGGGCTGTTAAGTCTCCAGATAGAAAACTTGTTTTTTCTTCTATTTCTCCTGTCAGTTCTGTAAATTGTTTCATTCATCTAATTTGAAGCTATGTTATTGGTGCATTATGGTTTAGAATCACACTATGTTCCTTTTGGATTGCCCACTTTATAATTATGAAATATTACTCTTTGTATTTAGCAATGCTTCTTACTTTATATCTTATAATGCGTTATACGAAACACTGTTTTTTGCCTTGTCTTTTTCATCCTTTTAAAAAAATAATGGTTATGTTCCACATTTCTGTGTCCTTATAATTAAGGTGTTTCTCTCTTTTATTTTTTTGGTTTCCAGAGCAATTTATTCATTAAAATCCATTCAAGATGCCATCAACAGTTCTCCTGTGTGTATTGTGCTGATAAATAGACGCTGAGGATTGAACAAGTTCCGCATTGAAGAAGTCTGACTTCATTTTCACCACACAGTCATCTGTTGAAACATTTTTAACAGATCTTAGTTTTAAAAAGTCATAGATACTGTGAGCTCTGTATAAACTGGTGGATAGTTAGTTCCTTCGTTTTGACTTAGAAGCCTCAACTTCACCAGAGAATAAAGCGTGTAGGCCACATAAAGCATAATCGGTCACTCGTAAAGAACAGTATTGATTCTATAACTGGAAGCTTTCTGAACGGATGGGTTCAGGCCTGATGCAACTGTAAAGAGATGCCTAGTGAATAGACTATATGGAAATTGTACAAAATGTTAACTTCAATTATTAATAGCTTAAGGAGCACTGCCTTACGAATGGCTATTCAAAAAAACAAAACAAAACTGTTTTCAAGCCCCTAAGGGTGGCAGATGCACAAAACCACACCACCTTGTAGTTAGGGTCCTGTCAATACGTATTTCAACAGAAACTTTGGTTTTAGGAAAGAGTCACAAACATTTAAAACAATGGCTTTGTCATTTTAAGTATATGAAAAGGGAAATGTGTGTTTTAATTAAATATACATCATACCAGTGATGCTGGCAAGGTTGAAGGTTACTAGTAATATGCTGACAGCCATAAAAACCTGTTTGTACCTGAAAAGACAATGAAGAAAAAAGTAATTCATTTGAAACAAATTAAAAACAAAACAAGTTCACAGTGGTTTATATCAACAGTATGCATTTTATGATAATGACAGATTCATGTGCAGATTCAGAACACCCCAGGACTCTCTTTATGCCCTAAAGAAAACGCATTTACATTTTTCACTGGGTGTATTGAATTGGGGGCGGTGGGAGGGGGGAGATCAACTGTCTCTGCACCCCTCAGATAGGGCAAACTGTCCTGATGTGTAAGCAGCTTTAATGCCATCATTCAAGTTGTTTGCAAAAGGACTACAGAATTAAAAAACCAAACAAATTATTTCTCTTGGGAGTGGAGAAGGTCTTTCATTTGCTGCTATAACCAGCAAATGATATTAAGTAATCAAAAATGGAGGGAGTACCTACTAACACAACAGATCTATTTTAGCAAGTTGACCAGTACACATTACAGTTTCAAAAAGGAAAGTTATATACTTTATGTTACAAGTCCCAATTTGGTAGTGTGAAAAGGTCATCTATTTCTTGGCTTGCTTTGTGATCATACCCCTTTCTGGTGTTACGGGTCTAGTGGCATTCTGCTTCTTTTTCTCTGCTGGCTTTAAAATCTGAAAAGAGCACATCAGCATCTCATCCACACTGATCATGGCACCAGCATTATCAATATCTCCACAATAATTGGGGGCAGAAAACAGAGTGACCAACTGCCTCTTGGCAAAAAATTTATATCCATCTTCAACCACATGATGGGCTCTACAAATAAGATCCAAATCATGCTTATGAACAAATTTTGCAGTCACTTCCACACCAAATGTGAAGGACACTTCTCTGTCATTTCATTCTCCTGGAGTTGGACATTCTTCCCAGGCTTGGACCCTCTCAACGTCCCTCCACTGACCCTCCCGCAGCGGCGCCCAGGACTCACACCTCCTTCCCACATCAGGAGCACAGAGGCGGTAGTGAAGGCGGTGGCAGCAGCCTCGGTGGTCTCCTCCAGCCACCCCACTCTCTGCTTCCTCCTTCACTCCCCACTGGAACCAGGAGAAGAACAAAGATCTGTGTTTCTCTTTTTGAAGCACAGAATTTATTTTTTTAATTTTATTTCAACAATTTAATCTTATCTTCTTGGAGGATTTATTTATTTTCATTTGGGTATTACTTGGACTTGTTGTTCATTTATATTTAATTCAATTAACATAATATTGACTGGGTACAACAGAACAAAACACTGTCTAGTTCTACACCATTCTCCCAAGTGTGCAACCATTGTTGTAGTCGCTATGTTAATCCATTTCATTGAGGATCTCCCTGCATTTTGCTGAACCAAACATGATGTCCATTTAATAACATATCTGAGGAGTATTTCCATACAGATCTGTTTGTTTTTTTCTGACAATCTATGGTACTTTAAATGCAATACAACATTGTATTTCTTGGCTGCTGTTTCCATGAGCATTAATATTGGATCCAAGTAAAACGAAATCCTTAGCAACTTCAATCCCTGTGTCCCCCCTGAACACACTTGGATATGTGGAGATCAAGGAAGGCTCAACCCATATGTCAGCTAAATTGCCTGAGAAACCCTATGCCTCAATCAAGTCCTAGTAATTCAACAATAAACCTTGGGTTACTTGATCCTAGACGATGAAGAATTCAAGGTTCGGGGCCAGGTCTGGAACATCTTTGTAACCTCAGGGGGAAAAAAATAGCCCAAGGGTTTATTCTTGCAGGAATCACGGCAACTATTGGGCTCCTAGATACTTGTGGCGAACTTGCCTACTATGAGGCCACTGAAAAACTTAACATAAAATGTAAATACCTTAGCTAATTAACCTCTACTTTATCAAGCATGTTGTCCTTTTCTAGGGACTAGTCTCCCCTGAAGTCTAAATCTCTGCAATCGCAATGGTGAGCCCTTGATTCTCTGGCTTAGGTGGTACTACTGCATAGGCCTCAAGTACTTGGTTATTAAGCAAGGAGGGGTCTATGCAATAGCAAGCACCTGCTTTATGTATGTTTATACCTCAGGGGAACAGGTGCTAAATATCAAAAAAATATCTAATACAGCCTATTGATTTTACAAATATGAACACGGAGCATCAGCATCTGATGTGTGGATGATAATTAAATATAATCTGCCTTCAGTGACTTGGTTTTTGCCCCTAATCATCCCAAATGTTAATGATTGTGCTCCTCCTGTAATCTCTCAGCCACTTCTTAAAATGTTATGGTCCAGTTTGTCTCTTCTTGACTCCCCAACTCACAAGCCTTCCTGAAGATAAAGAAAAGTGAAATAGCCCTGAGCCAGACAGAAACCTGCATGATAGTCTAACGATGGCAGCAAGAGAATTCTACTCTGATCGGTATGCTCCTTGGCTCTATTCAGCAGGAACAGTTATAGAAGTTACAGACCTTCAGGCCCATTATTAAGTTCTCAGTATGGTTATAAACAGATAGGCAGTCATAGCCACTTAAGGACAGTGGAAATTTCCAGAGACAAACAGTAAGCATATGCTAACAGGTGAAACTCACGTAGAATGCATTATCAGAAAAAAACTACCTAGAAATAAATATCCGTGCCTCATTCTTGTGCAAACGTAACAACATATTTCAATAGTTTGTTCTAGGTTTGAAGCCCAACTGGCAGAGGAGTCCAAGGCAGGAGAGAGGGTGGGATGTAGAAGAGAAGAGCTATTAGGAGATTTGAGCATATGGGACGTTAACATAAGTAATCGTGAAAACAAATGGCATGTAATGACACACTCCTAAGAACATATATTCTAGGAAAATCCCAATTGTTCTTATATTTGAGTCCATTGGCATCCCCTTCCCCGCCCAACCTGGTTGATGCCGAAATCCCATCCCTCTTTATCAAAATTCTAACTTGACTCCCTTAAAGAAGGCAGTGCTTTCTGAGTGGCTACTCTCACACTCTCCATTATTCACTGCAAGAAATAAATAACTTGTTTCTCAAATGCTCGTTTCATATAATTCTTGGATGATTTGGAATCTTGAATCCTTTGCATTTGCTAATAGAAAACACTCTGGGCTTCATTAATATTCTCCATCAGTTTTATTTTCTATATTTAAATTGAATTCCCTGTTGACAAAAGGGAACTTGACGTTAAAAAACTCAGCTGCTAATCAAAACATCAGTGGTTTGAATCCATCAGTTGCTCAGGCAGAAAAAGATGTGGCAGTCTGCTTCATAGGAACTTATAGCCTTGAAAACTCTGTGGGAAGTTTAACTCTGCCCAACGGAGTCACTGTGACTTGGAATTCACTTGATGGCAGCATGTTTTGGTTTATATTTAAATTATTTCCACTCTAGTGATTCTTTATTTCCTTTCTCTTGCTTGCTATGTGTTGACTGTTTTTACAATTTGTTTATTTGTTTCTTAGGATGAAACTTTACATTTGAAATTTCTTTTTTTCCCCAACAATAATCCTGAAAATATATAAATATATTTTCTCTCATGCTTTGATATGCCATGTTTTTATTTTCTTTCATCTCAAAAAATTTTCCCCCAATTTTCTTTGATCTCTTAGTTATTTAAGAGTGGCATTTAATTTCAATGTCTGTTACTTTCCTAAATTTACTTATGTCACTGAATTTTAACTTAATGTATTATGGTCAGAGAAAATACTCTTCAGAGTTTCAAACCTCTTAAAAATTTTAAAGCTTGCTTTATGGTCCAATATGTACTCAATACGTACTCAATTCTAGAGAATCTTCCATGTGCGTTTGAAAAAAATGTGTATTCTGCTTTTTTTCCCTCTGTAGTCTACTCTATAAATGTTTATTATCTTTTTGGACTTCTGCCTAGTTTCCTCTGCAGTATTACAGGTTAAGTATTGATGCTCTACAACTATTATTGTTGTCCATATTGTCTATCTCACCTATCAATTTTTCCAGTTATTGCTTCAAATTATTTGGGAGTTTATTGTTAAGAGCATATATGTTTATAATTTCTAGGTATCCCTGACACTCATGTCAATATAAAATATCCTTCTGACTTTCTAGTGAGTGATTTTTCATCTCTAGTAAATCATATATATATAATTTTATCTTTTGATTTTAAACCTTTGTACCTGTAAAATGAAGTCTGTCTCTTGTAGGCAGCATGTATTTAGATCTTAGTTTTTAAGTGCATTGGACAATCTCTGATTTTTCAATATATTGTTTAAACCATTTTATTATAATGATTGCATTTATATGCTTAATTCCTTTTCACTCTACTATGTCTCATGTGTTTTCTATTTCCCTTTGTTCTTTGTTACATTCTTTCCCCTTTCTTGGAATTTGTAAAAATGTTTTGTTACAACAGTTTTATTCCTTTAAGTTATCTTATAGTGGTTAATTTATATCTTATAATATACACCTTAACTTATCAGGTTCAGTTTAAATTTTATACTTACTTAACTTTAACAGGTATAAAGATGTTATTCCTATATGATGCTAGTCTCTATCCTCTACCTTATTATATTAATGTTATATTGTGGTTGTTAGGTGTCTTCAAACTAGTTCCAATTCATAGCAAACCTATATACTCCTGAAATATATAAATGAATGGAATTCTTCTTCAAATATACAACAGAATGAAATACTACCAAATCCTGTGTCATCTTCATAATCATTATTATGTTTGAGCCCACGGTTACAGCCACTGTGTCAAGCCATCTTGCTGAGGATCTTTCTTTTTTGCTAACCTTCTACTTTACAAATCATGATGTCCTTCCAGTTGGTGACCTGCCTTCTGATTGGCTGCTGTGCTGACATAGCCTAGCTCTCTCTATAAATAGAGGAAGATCTGGCAGCAGACTGGACTGGAAGGACTGCTAGTCTCACATCTCTCTCATGGCAGTGAGTTGAATTGAGCTATTTGTACTGCTTTATAATTTAACTGTTTTTTTCTTGTATTATATATTTAACTGTATATGATTTAACAGATCATTCCTTGTTATATATCTAATTATCTTTATAAATAAATATACAAAATTGTCAGCAATTTGGTTTTGTCTCTCTAGAGAACGCTGTCTAGCACAGTATGTTAAATTGCCTAATATGTATATGAAAGTTGGGCATTGAGTTAGGAACACAAAATCACACCAACAGTATAACATCATAGTAATGTGATATGCATACAATATTGTTACACCATGGTAAGACATTGTCACATATTATTAAATATGTGTCTGTGTGATGTGACATCACACTAATAATGTAACATCATGACATGGTGAAAACACTTACATTATTATCCCCTGATAATATGGCCAAAGTATGTGAGAGAAAATCTTACCATCATGCTTCTAAGTAGTGTTCCGAATCTATATTCCAAGACAGATTTGTTTCTTCTTCTGGCAGCCCAATGTATATTTAATTTTCTTCATTAGCACCATAACCCATAGACATCAATTCTTCTCCAATTTTCCTTATTTATTATTCAACTCTCACATGCAAATGAAGTGATTGAAAATACCAGGGATTATGCTATGCCTCAGAATACATTTTTAGAATTATAATTCATACATATTATATCTTTTTAATAATCTGAGAGGAGAAATGTAAGTACATATTTACTGAGTTAGATATATTCCCCCTGTTTTATCATTTCAGATTCTCATTGTTTCTTTCTGTGAAATGGGTTTATCATCTAATGGCATTCCATTAATTGATAATAGCTTTGTTCTTTTCTTTACCTTTTGTTATTTGCAAATATATTTCATTTCCATATGCTATAATCCTGACATAAAAATATATGCAGATTGATTTTTTAAATGATATGAGAAAATGTACTATAATTTTGTATTTTATAATTACATATAATAACCTTTACTAATGCTTTTTAGTTTTTGTGTATGGGATTTGGATGAAAATTGCATTGAATTTGTGAAGTGTTTTTGGTAATACTGTCATTTTTACAATGTTTAATCTGCGTATCCAGGAACATAATAGCTTGTATCATTTGTGTAATTTTTTTTCTTTCAGTTTCTGGAAGGGGTATTCCGTAATTTTCTTGTATTAGTCTTTTGTTTCTTGGGTAAGATTCATTCCTAAATATTTTATCTTTTTAACAGTTACTGTACATTGCATTGTTCTTTTGATAACTTTTTCGGTATCAGCATAGTTAATATACAGGATCTAAAATATTCCCGTGTGTTTATCTTATAACCTACTAATCTGTTAATATTTTTCACTTAATTCAAGCAACTATTCAATTAAATCTTTGGTGTTTTCTATATATAGGATTATGTTGTCTGAAAATAAAGAGATTTTTTTGAAACTATTAAATTAAATCTTTGGTGTTTTCTATATATAAGATTACGTTGTCTGAAAATAGATTTTTTATTTCTTCTGTGCCTATGTGAACACCTTTAATATATTTTTGATGTATTATGGTTCTAGATAAAACTTCCAGGACTATATTAAATAAAAGTGGCAATTAAGGGAAATCTTGTCTGGTTCCCATTTGAAAAAGAAATCACTTCAATTTCTCTCTGTTAAATGAGATTTAAATCTCACTTTAAATAAATTAGCAGGCTATTGGTTTTCCATACATGGCTTTTAATATGTTGAGAAATTTACCTTCTATACCTATTTTCTTCAATATACTAAAATTATTTACAGTTTTGATAACTGAATGTAATATATGCATCACTTGTTGAACCCATTTGGGAGCCAGGTTCCTCTTAGTTATTGGCCATTTGTTCCTATGTTTTGTTACCTCTCTCTCTTTTTTTAAATTAAATGCTGGGCTTATTATCTTTCTCTGGTGCTTATTGTTCATTTTCCCTTCTTGGTAGACATATAGAATGGTAAAAAATCAACTTTATACCATCTTTGCCAATCCTAGATTAAGTTGAAGCCCTGATCAGGCTAGTCTATCTCTCTTGTTCATTTCTCTGAGATTTTCAATTAATTACTTGAAATATTTGTCAGGATTCTGTCCCATAACTCTAGCCTTTTTCTCATAAAATTGTCATCAAAACAACTTTCATTTCACAATATTTTCTTTTAAATTTTCAGCTTCTACCCCCATGTAGATTCTGTATTCTACTGCTTCTGTCAGTAACACTAGCCATTCACCTGAAGCTGTCAATTTCTTGAAGTGTGTGCTGATTTTTCACATACTGTGCCTTTATAGTAACATTCTATAAGACTCCTTATTGGATCCAGAGCCTCTGCTACCCATGCCCCAAACCAGTAATGGCCACAGAAATCTAATACTCTGAGATGATTTCGTCTTTTGAGTCCTAAACTTTCTAGTTTTAATAGTAATAGAATTCCAATGCTAACTCTGAATAATGAATGTGTGTACTACATCCAACTTTCCTATAGTTGTTCAGACACTCCATCTACCTAATCTAATTTAGGTCTGCTTTGTTATTCTCTTTCTCTTTGTATCATTAAGTATTATCATTCACATTATTCAGCATATCATAAAATTATATATTTATTTATATTATCACTGTTTTTCACTGGCCTTCCTCAGTCAATCATAAGATTTGCCCCCTTGATTTTATTTTTCTCACCAACCACTTTGCCCAAAATGTAGAAGTGATCAATAAAAACAAATAAATAATTGACTGAAAAATATTTAATGATAAACTCCAAATGGACAAAACTTTTAACTCCTGAAAAAGTAAAGTGTTTTTCTTATCTTTTCATACACTAAACTCTTCTGGAAACAGTGGTATTTCTGCTCTCCTTACCACCAAATCTAAACTTCCATTCACTATGAGGATAAGGACTATGTTCAAAGATTTACCTGCTCTACTGCCAACACAAGACAAAGAGAGAGCCTAATATGCCTCTTTGCAGAAAGATGCTGTAAATGTCTGGAAATAATTTGGATTTACTAGTTTTGCATATATTAGAAAGGGCAGTGTTATATACCTACAGTACTATATAACTCAGCGTCTTCACATGTATCATCCAAATTATTCTGAATAAAGGTGCTGGGGGTAGAGAAAACAGGACTATGGAAACACTTGCAAATATAATGGGATATCCTTGTAAATATATTCTCTATGTAGTGAAAATGACTTAAACAAGGTAGGGTTGGGGGAATTTTTCAGATATTTTCTAAAATTTTAAATAACATGTATACATATGTCCATGTGTGTGCGTGTGTGTTTGAATATACTTAAAACAAAAGTTTAGTATACCCTTGCTTTCAATTTTATCTTACCTGGTCACAATTCTTATTACTGCAGATAACATCATGTTGACAGTGTGGTTATAATTGTACTTCAAGGATAAATGTTTCAACATGAATATGTAGAAAACATTATACTTTTCAGAACACTGGGGTAATTTAGTCAATGATTACTTCAGTGAACTCAATAGCGCTTAAGTGGACTGAAAGCACCAATGTGTGTCCCCAGAATACTTTCTGTACATTCAAGAAATAATACCC
This sequence comes from Echinops telfairi, assembly GCF_000313985.2. Classification (NCBI taxonomy): domain Eukaryota; kingdom Metazoa; phylum Chordata; class Mammalia; order Afrosoricida; family Tenrecidae; genus Echinops; species Echinops telfairi. Next base: position 4,209,010 of record NW_022103942.1, on the reverse strand, counting down.
ACAGGAATCCATGGATGACATTTGCATAAAGCTCCAGCAGAAATGTTCAATATTTTAGCTTTGAGAAAATTAGGTTCAAGGACTTTTCCTTATCTCAACTCACCTTTCAGTGATTTCATCATCTACTTCATATCTGAAAATACACATAGTTCTAGAATTGATCTTATTTACTATTTTAATTAAACTTTTTCCATTATAAATGCATATAAACCTCTCTTTACATTAGGAAATGCATTTTCTTTGTAGTTTTGATAAATGTCTCCCCATTTCTATGTTTACATAATTTAATGTGACTAAACAAAAATTTTAATTCATAAAATTAAGACTGCTTCAATTTATGTTATGTGGGCAATAGAAATGATTTTACAGACAATTCATTTTCTTTTCATTGCAGGAGGGTCACATTCTGGGGACAATGTTGGCTTCTTTCTTTATCTGCTTACTAATATGACCAGCTCTTCTAACATTAGTAAAATATCTGTACAATTAGAAGGTTCTTTAGTCATTAGAAATAACCAAGAAAAAGTTCCCAGAGGAAGTATGAGATTCGGGACTTCTTGGTTCTTGTCACCTTCGAGGGAAAGAATTTAAACAGGGCATAGAAAGTTTAACCAAGCAAGTAGGCTTTTTCTTATGAACAGAATAAGCTTAACACAAAGTATAAGTGGGTGACCCAGCTAGTCTAACTGATCCACCTGCTGGGAGCTTTGGAGGATTTATATCATTACACATTTTCAAGTCTCCTCAGTAAGGGCCTATTTTTGGAACTGTTGAGGTATCTGGTAATTTTATTCTGTGAGTAGGGAAATTCTTTTATTGTTCCCTTAATACCTTTCTCCTACCCAAGTGTTTATATATCCTGACTTAAATCCCATACCTCCTCCCCAAGTGATGCCATTCAAAAGCTTTTGGGGTATTGACACTTCACAATCTACATTCTGTATCTACTTCTTGTTGAATACAGAAGTAGAACTGGTTATGACACAATATCTCTTCTTCCCTATCTGGGCAGGTTTGGGTTAAAGTATGGTATAGAGTGTGTAAGCTGTTTGATCTGGAGCAGTGTTTCCAAACTGTGTCATAGCTGCCCCTGAGGTTATTGAAAAAATCCATAAGGGTTTGCTACAAAAGCAGATACCTACACTTTATCCCGAATTATGGGCTATAGTACAAAAGTTTTTAACTGCCACAGGTGTGATGAATACCTTTTTATTCTTTTGTAATATCAGACATAGGCCATAGAAGTTTGTGAGGTTACAGTATAGAAGGCTGAAGTGGAGATTCAAATATCCAGACCAGTCGGTCATTTGTAGGCAACAATTTTTAGCCTGGCAGATATAAGGCAGTCAAGAGCATCAAAAATATAATATCCAGATGAGGTCCAGCATGCATCAGAGGGAGGTTCAACCGACAAGGTTTTTAATGTTCAAGTCAGGTTTTTCCCACTAATCTTCTATACTAATATCTCCAATGCAATTTGTTTAGTAACCACTTTCCTCCCATCCCTCTATTATATATAGAGGGAGATAACTGCATGTTTATTTTCTATGTAGTTTCCACAAATGTATCTTGGTCTCCCATTGTCATCCATACCCTTTTGCAAACTGGATTCTCACAATTTAGGCTCTGATATTATTCCCACCTTTGAACGAATCATGATTTACAATACTTCAGTGACTGATGATGGTGTACTTCTTCCATGTGGACTTAGTTGACATCTCATTTAGATGGTTTCTCATTTGGAAACAAGGCTTTGAGACTCCAGATGCTATTTTGGGGGGTTTGTTTATGTTTATTCATATTAAGGTTTATCTTAGATGTGTTATGTCATGGGGGTCACCTTTTTGAGTTTGTGTTATATATTTTTCTGTTTTTTGGTATGAAACCCATGATTGATGAACCTACAGGGACAGAAAGTGGAATAAGGTTCTCTTGGGGCAGGGGTAAAGTGGTAGTGGTCATGGGGGGAGGACAGTAAAAGGGAGACAATTTCAAGGAGTCCAGGAAGGAATAGAATGTTTGGAAACTGTGGTAGCAATTGTACAATACTGCTTGATGTGATTGAACTATAGAATGATGTGATATATGGATTAACTCCCAATTAAAAAAAATACAAGGGCCGAAGAGGAGTAAAAGTAACAGAGAAGCCAATGGACCTAAGAAAGGCAGTAACAAGAAGGTTCATGGTCACATACTAGATCAGAAACTCCGTTTTGGTTCAACATAGTCTGAGGTTGTATGCCCTTATCTAGAAAATGATGATATAGCCTTTGGTGTGTATTGTGGGCCTTAAAGAATCAGCATTAAACATACTAGTGTTTATTGTCACATGGCCTGGGTCCCCAGGGCATATATAGAAACTCTGCCCTTTGTGGCTTATTAGGAACATAGTACCAGGCATAATCCCCCTTACAGTCATTGAAAGTATTGTTAGTCATTTTTGCCCCACTAGAAATTTGGTGCTCCTCATTTTTCTACAAACAGATATTCTCTTGTCATCTCTAAGACATACATGCATCTTTTCTCCACTCATGACTTGATTTTTCCATCTGTATCCTTCCTTCATCACTGTGTTAGGATTGTTTGGTAGTCCGGGGGTAACTCATCACACCTTGGCATAGCAGTCATTAAGTTGTCATTTTTTCCCACCTCCTATCTCAAAACCAAGTCTGGTTCCCTTTTTCAATTGGAATAATAGCTTTTGATAAATAGCGATATTGAGTGTGATATCAGTCGTTGGTCTTTCATATACAGCCTTTATGCTAAGAAATCTTCCTTCCATTCCTATCATATTGATTGCTTTTATTAGGAATGGATATTGTCAAATGCTTTTTTTAGCATCAAGTGATATGATAATGTGGTTCTTATCTTTCTTATGTGGTGGATTACATTGTTTTTTGAATGTTGAACCATCCATCCATCCCTGGTATGAATTCAACTTGCTCATGATATATTATTTTTTTATGTTGTTAGATTATATCTGCCAGCATTTTGTTGAGAATTCTTGCATTGATATTCATGAGGGATAATTGACTATAGTTTTCTATCTTTGTGGGGTCTTTGCCTGGTTTGGGGATCAGGGTCATGCTGGCTTCATTGAATGTGTTTGGGAGTTAATTGTCCCTTTCTATATTCTGGAATAGATTGTGTATAACTGGTGATAACACTTCTCTGAAAACCTGGTAAAATTTGCCTGTGAAGCCAAGTGGTCCTGGGATATTTTTGGTTGGGGTTTCTTGATGACCTTAACTATCTCTTTTTTTTTGCTGTGGGTAAGTACAAGTATTTTATGTCAAACAGAATTAATTTGAGTAGAAGGTGTATTTCCAAGTTTTTGTCAATATCTGCTAGATTATCCAAATTTTCTGAAGAGTTTTTTATGTAGTACAGTTATTATTATTTTTATTATATTTAAATCTGCTTTAATGCCACCAGTTTTGTCTCTAATTCTCCATGTTTGCATCTCATCTTTCTTTTCCTTTGTTAATTTTGTTAGCAATTTGTCAAATTTGTTGGTCCTTTCAATAACCAACTTCTTGCTTTTCCATTTTCTGTTTTCCAGCTCATTTATATCTGCTCTAATATTTATGATTTAGTTTCTTCTTTTGTTGGATGGTTTATGCTTTTTATTGTTTTAATTGTTGGAGATGTTGTGTTAAAGTATTAAACATATTTTTTCCTCTCTTTTAATGTGTGTATTTATTGATATAAACTGACCTCTGGTAACTGCTTTTGCTGTGTCCCATAGGTTTTGGTATATTGCATTAAGATTTCCATTTGTTTCTAGGACCATCCTAATTTCATATATTATTTGGGCTAATACCCAGTCTTTTTTAAGTATGTGTTGTTGAACCTTTAAGTGCTTGTCTTTTTATTCTCTTTATTGTTTATTTCCAGTTTTATGGCACTGTGGTCTTAGAAGATGGTTTGAATAATATCTATGTGTTTTTAATTGTTAAGGCTTGCTTTATAGCTTAGCATGTGATCTATTTTAGAATATGTGCTGTGTTAATTGGAAAAGAATATGTATTTTTTATTTGCTGTTGGTTGGAGAAGAACACTGTAAATATCTAGGACCTTGAGCTGTTTGTGTTGTTCAGCTCCTCAATTTCTTTATTGAGTTTCTTTCTTGTTGATCTATCTTTCCTTTAGAGTGGTGTATGGAAGTCTCCGACTATCATGGTCAAATCTCTTATCATCTCTTTGAGAATTTAGTTGATATATTTCAAGAGTCTTTCGTTGGGCACAAATATATTTGCATGGCTATGTATTCATGGTCTATTGATCCTTTGATCATTATATAAAGTCCATTCTTGTCTGTTATTATGTTGTTTACTTTGACATCTATTTTTTTCAGAGATTAATATTGCCACTCCAGCTTTTTTTTTTAATACCATTAGCTTGATAAAAAATTTTGCCATCCTTTGACTCCAAGTCTTTTTTTGTCCGTGAGTTTGAGGTGTCTCTTGAAAGCAGCATATTGATGGATCTTGTTTACTAATCCAATGTGCTACTCTTTGTCTTTTGATTGGTGTATTTGGCATTTAGTGTTATTAATTCTAAATATAGGTTAGTCGCTGTTATATTTTATTATTTGTGTTTGGTATTTCTTCTTTTTGTATTATTTATGTTAGGCATGGGGGAAGTTTATGCCCTTGTTTCTCCTCTAGGTCTGTATTGTTTTGCTTAGTGTTTTCAGTGTGATATCTTCTGGGTGGTATTATAATTTGTGGTGATCTCATGTTTATGTGCTGCAGTTGTTGCTTTTCTGACCATAGGAATCCACTTAATATATTTTTTTTGTAATGCTGGCTTTGTTTTTACAAATTCTCTAAATATTTCCCTGTTTGAGAATATTTGTTTCTCCTTCATATTTGATGGATAACTGTGCTGGAGGCAGGTTTCTTTGTTGGAAAATTTTATCTACAACATTTGGCATAAGATTGTCCATGTTCTTCTTCCCTACATAGTTTCCTTGAAGATGTCTGAGATTATTCTTGTCTGTGTACCTTGGTAGGTTAGCTTTTCTCTCTAGCTGATCTCATTTTCCTTTCCTCATTCTCTTCTTTTCCTTCATGTTGGATAATTTAACTTGACTTTTTAAAAAAATGGTCTCACTTAATTGGTGTTCTCTCTGCTTCCAGGATGGTTATCATCTCCTCTTTTGTGATAGTGGGGGTATTTTCTTCCATGAATTCCCTCTGTAGATTTGTTTGTTTATTCCTGATCCTGTATTCCAATGAGAAATATATCATTCCTTTTCATGATGTCCCACACTGTCCTCAGGCTTTCCTCAGATTTGTTGCCATTTTGTTTGATGGTTTTTCTTGTTTGCTGAAATTTTTGTTGTTGTTTTTTCCATCTCTTCCATCTCATTGTTTAGTTTCTTGGTTACTTTTCGTGTGATGTTTGTATTATCTTAATTTATTCCTTTGTTTTCAAGATTGTTCCACAGATTTCCTATATAGTGTTAAACCTAATTCTCCTGTACTCAATTTCTGATAGCTTCAGGGATTCTTTTTCTGTGTATTACATTGAGTTTTTTACAATCTTCCATTACTCGCTTTTGAATAACTTGGGGATTTTTTGTTGTTACTGCTGTTAGTTCTTGTGTGCATGGCATAGTTATGCAGCTGTAGATGGTGGTCTGGCTTTTAGGTTGTTTAGGGTGTGGGGGTTGGCTCTTTGTATTAGAGGATGAAGATTATAAAGGAGCTGGAAATCATATTGTGTGGAGATGAGGAAGAAGTGGTAGAGTTGTGTGGGCAGCACAAATAGGACATAGGAGTTCCTGAGTAGGGTTTAAGTAATAGCAGGGAACAGGCTAAGGCATCTGCACCCTGGTCTGACCATAAGAAAGCAAGAAACCTAGGAACACGAAAGGTGAGGCTCACTGCGCCATTTATTTCAACACCCTTCAATTGACCCCATGTGTTTATCAGCCAGGTTGGTACAATAAACTTTAACTAACTCAGGTGCACTAGTAGTTGTTTATGATGGAGAGTGTATCTAGTAATCTACCAGAGTCATTTTTCAAACAAATATTTAATATAGAAAGAGAGTAGCAGATAAAAGTTATTGTGTTTCTAACAAAGGGTCTTCTGTACTCTAAGGGAGACAGTGTCTCACAAGAAATATTGGAGAGTCATCAGGGATTTGGAGCCAAGCCAAGCATAGAAGGGGAAATCTTCCCGAGAATTGCATTTGCTGTCACCTGAAAGATGGAATGAATGCAGAAAATTTAAAAAAAAATTAATTCCATTGTTATGCCACTGATATGTTGATATTCACTCGCTTGTTGAGGTTACAAAGAAAACAATTCTAAGGGCAAATTTTGAAAAAGTAGACTAGAGGTTTGTTCTTGATTTTATGTATAAAGCAGATTAAATGTAAACTAAGAAAATTTTAATGTAATTGTTTTTCCAGGCCAATGTTTTCAGATTTATGCTTTTGATCATCTATACTCTTCTGTCCCAAGCACTCTGTTTGATGACCACTTTCCTCCCATCCCTCAATTTGAGATAGGGAGAGTTCTCCAGAGGCTTATTTTCTATGGAGTTCCACTAATGGATCTTGGGCCCCCACTGTCCTCATCGCCTTATTCACACAGATTTTCACAATTTAAACTCTGATACTGATCCCTCCTTCAACTTTGGATTATATGAATTCCAGTCCTTTTGACACAATGTATTATTATTATTATTGATGTTATTGTATTCTATTTGGTAAGATTTTGTTGAGGAGTTTTGCATTTATGTTTATGAGAAGTATGAGTCTGTAACTCTATTTTTTTGTGAGGATTTTGCCTGGTTTGGGTATCAAGGTGAGTTAGTTAATTGTGCCAGCCTGGCCGATAATCACATGTGGTGCTGGCTGAAAGGCGGAAGGATAAATGGGTGGTGAAGCCTCGCCTTTCGAGTTCTCGGGTCTCTTGTTTTGTGATGGTTGCATCGGGTGCAGCTGCCTTAGAAGTTCCCTGCTTCAGGTTGCAAGATGGATTTCCTACAAGACATCCCCAAGGAGAAGCCGCATGGATCTATCCCGATGCAGCCCTGGGTGCTGGAGCAGCCGTGTGGAGACACCTGCCAGTGCTGAGATGCTTACATGTTCACTGACTCAGCTTTCCTCCTGCAGTCGGCATTATTGCCTCTATTTTGTGAGGTGCTTTGTGGACTGGTGTTGGGTATGGGTTAATGTTGGACTTGTGGGCTTGGGCAGCATTGGGTTAGGATGTTTTCGTGATGCACATTTTCTTTGCATAAAACTCTCTCTTATACATGAGTTGCTGTGGATTTGTTTTTCCAAAGTACCCAGACTAATACACAAGGTTATGCTGGCTTCATAGAATGAATTTGGGAGTTTGTTGTCCCTTTCTATGTTCTGGAAGAGTTGTGTAGGAATGGTGTAGGAATGGTGTCAAGTCTTCTATGAATGCTCCTTAGAATTCTCTTTGGAAGCCATCTGGATTTTTATGGTTGGGAGTTTTTTGATGATCTTATCTATTGCTTCTTTGCTATGAGTCTGTACAAGTTCATAATACCCATATGCACTATTTTGGGGGGAGAGTGTTTCTCCAGGTACTCCTCATGTCCTCAAAATTAATGAATTTGTTGGAATAGTCTTCCGTAGTACTATGTAATTAATCATTTTATTTCATTAGGGTCTGCTGTGACTTCCCCTGTTTCATCTGTAATTCTAGATTTTGACATCTGCTCCCTTTCTGTTGTTAAGTTTGATAGTGCTTTGTCAATTTTGCTGATCCTTTCACAGAACCAATTTTTCGTTTAGTTGAATTTTTCCCAGTGTTCTTTTCTTTTCCAGTTCATTTCTCTTTGCTATAATTTTTATGATTCCTTTTCTTTTTCTGTTGTATGTTTAGGCTGTAGACTCTCTTCTAATTGCTGGAGGTGATATGTTAAGGTGCTGAGCACACTTCTCACCTCTTTTTTCATGTGTTCATTTATTTCAATAAAATGACCTCTGAAAACTACCTTTGCTGTATCCTATAGGTTTTGGTATGTTGTAGTGTCATCTTCATTGGTTTCTAGGAACTTCCTAATTTCCTCTATTATTTGGGCTATTACCCATTCTTTTTTGAGACGCGTGTTATTGAGTTTCCAAGTGTATTTCTTTGTATTTTTGTTCTTTCTATTGTCAGAGAAAATGGTTTGAATGACCTCTAATTTGGGGAATTTTCTCAAGCTTGCCTTGTGTCCCAGCATGTGGTCTGTTTTCAAATATGAGCTGTGCACATTGGAGAAGAATGTGGTTTTGGTTTGTTTGGGGTTTTTTTGCTGTTACTTGGAGTCCTCTGAAAATGTCTAGGTTGATCTGTTCAATTGTGTTGTTCAGGTCACCAGTTTCTTTATTGAGTTTCTTATCTGTTTATCTTTCTTGCAGTGTATTGAAATCACCTACTATAATTGTTGATCCGCTTATTTCTGTTTTTATCTCTTTGAGGATTTGGTTGGTGAATATTGAGGGCCTGTCGTTTGGTGCATATATGTTTATTATATTTATGGGTTATTACGTTTATTATGTTATTGGTCTATTGATCCCTTTAGCTTTATGTAATGCCCATTGCTATCTCACATTATATCATGTACCTTGAGATTAATTTTGTCAGAGATTACTATTGCCGCCCCCCCTTCTTTTTTTATGACCATTAGTTTAATATTTTTTTTGTCATCCTTTGACTCTCAGTCTATTTTTGTCTGTGAGTTTGAGATGTGTCTCTTGAAGGCAGCAGATGGATGGATTTTGTTGTCTAATCTAGTCAGCTACTATTTGTCTCAAAATAGGTGCATTTAAGCCATTAACATTCAGTGTAATTACATCTAAATGTAGATTAGTTTCTGCCATCTCATAATATGTGTTTTTCATTTTCCTTTCTTCTCTTCTATACGGTGGTGTGTGTGCAAGGAGTTTATTCTTGTCTGCGTTGCTCAGTTGGATAGGTAATGTTATGGGTACTATTTTAAGGGTGTTGATTTCTGGGTGGTGCTGCAACCTATGGTGGTCTCATGTTTGTGTGCTTCAGTTGCTGGTTTTCTACCTATAAAGAACTGGAAAGCATTTTTTTTAATGTTGGTTTTCATTTAAGGATTCTCTAAATGTTTCCTTATTTGAAAGAAACATTTTTTTCTCCTTCAAATTTGAAGAAGAGCTTTGCAGGATAAAGGATTCCTGGATTGCAGTTTCTTCTTACAACTTTTGGAATAAGTTGCTCCAGTTTCTTCTTTCCTACATGGTCTCTGTGGAGAGGTCTAAGATTATTCTTATCAGTTTACCTGTAAATGTGGCTGCCTTTTCCTCTCTAGCTGCTTTCATGATTCTATCCTTTCCTTGAAATTGGATAATTTGACTACTATATGTCTTGTGCTTTGGGGGCTGGGGGTTTAATCTAATTGGTGTTCTCTTAGCTTCCACCCTGGTTATCATCCGCTCCTTTGTGATATTGGGGAAATTTCCTTCCAAGAATTCCCTTACTATTTTAACTATAGGCTTATTTATTTCTTACTGTCAGGCACACTGCAAAATTCTAATACAGTTTCACTCCATGGAATCCCACATCATCTCCAAGCTTTCCTCAGATTTTTTTGCTTCCCCCCCCCCCCTTGATTGTTTCTCTTGTTTGCTGAATTCTGCTTAGTTATCTTTGAGATCGCTGATTTTTTCCCCCATTTCTTCCATTCTGTTGTTGAGATCATTCACTCTTTTCTCTATTTCTGCCATGTCTTTTCTGAACTCCTGGATTTCCCTTCAGTGTGAGGATTCTAGTATCTATATTTTTTCATTAGTTTTCAGCATTGATTCCCTAATTTCTTGTATGGCCCTAAACAATATTCTCATGCATCCTTTCTCTAGCAGTTCAAGGGTTGCTTCTCATGTGCAAACTGTTGGGTTAGGGTCGTATTCAGTAACTGAGTTTTTTCCTCTAGATTTCTTTACAGTAGCTGCTGGTGTTTGATGTTGTTTGTGTAGCATCTTGGTGAAACTGAAGGTGGTGCATAGTCTTCTGGGATGTGTTGTGGGGAGGGGATGACTCTTTTGGCTATGTGAGGATCAGATAGATGCTGAAAAACGTATTGTGGGTAGATGAGGAAGGAGTTTTATTTGGGTGGGTGGGAGGATTAGGTTATTGGTCCTTGAGTGTAGGTTTTAAGTGGTGGTAATAATCATAGTAAGACTTCCCATTAATTATAGTAATTTTAATGAGTTGGAGAACAGGGTTATGGTTGATGCAATTTTACATCATAAATTAAGGAAGAGAGTGTGTTAGTTACTTAGGTGAAAGGAACAGGTTACAGAAGTTATGGTGGTTGGGGTAACGGAGGGGTATATTGAAGTTACCAGAGTCCATTATCAACCTTGTATATCATGTAGAAAGGGTGCAATTCTTCCATTATTGTGCTCATAAGTAAATTCCTGCACAACTCATAACTACCAACTCCTTAGGTGTGGTTCTAGTGTGTGAATGAGCTATTTTTTTATTAATACAACATGTTTAATGATTAGGAATAGAGTATATAATAATTTTTCCCCCTAGGTCTGTGCCATTCTTTAAAAAATTTTTTTTAACATTTTATTAGGGGCTCATACAACTCTTATCACAATCCATACACACATCAATTGTGTAAAGCGCATTTGTACATCGTTTCTCAAAACATTTTCTCTCCACCTAAACCCCCGACATTAGGTCCTCATTTTTCTCCTCCCTCCCCGCTCCCCGCTCCCTCATGAGCCCTTGATAGTTTATAAATGGGTATTTTGTCATATCTTGCCCTGTCCGACGTCTCCCCTCACCCACTCCTCGGCTGTCTGTCTCCCAGGGAGGAGGTCACACACAGTTCCATGCAATCGGTTCCCTCTTTCCTACCCATTCTCCCTTTACCCTCCCTGTTTTGCCACTCACACCACTGGTCCTATAGGGCTCATCCGTCCTGGATTCCCTGTATTTTCAGTTCCTATCTGTACCAGTGTACCTCCTCTGGTCTAGGCAGACTTGCAAGATCGAATTCGAGTCATGGTAGTGGGAGCGGGGAGGAAACATTTAGGAACTAGAGGAAAGTTGTATTTGTCATCATTGTTACATCGCACCCTGACTGGCTCATCTCCTCCCCTAGACCCCTCTGCAAGGGGATCTCCAGTGGTCTACTGATGGGCTTTGGATCTCCACTCCTCACTCTCCCCATCATTCACTATTGTAAGATTTTTTGTTCTGATGATGCCTTACACCTGATCCCTTCGACACCTCGTGGTTGCATAGGATGGTGTGCTTCTTCCATGTGGGCTTTGTTGCTTCTGAGCTTGATGGCTGCTTGATTACCTTCAAGCCTTTAAGACCCCAGACGCTATACTTTTTGATAGCTGGGCACCATCAGCTTTCTTCGCCACATTTGCTTATGCACCCATTTGTCTTCAGTGATCCGTTGTGAATGAGCTATTATAGTGAACGTCCTGAGGAAAAGGGACTGCTGATCTGACTAAGGAACCTGGGTCCTGTTTCTTCTGGCTACCTAGTCTGCTGCAGGAAAGCCATAGGAAAAACCAGAAATGTTGGGTTCTATTTCCTCTGGTGGGTTAAGGAGTTCTGCATTTCCTTTATCAAAAGAAAATAGGAACAAATCTAACAACCTCCTGGAGCCTAATGTGCTCTGAGTTTCAGCCACTCCTCTATTTCCCTAGTGCAGAATCCTTCTCTAACCAAATGGAGTATCTATCTGCAAACCCCACTGATGCTCCTGCCACAAAGGGATGGAGCTGGACCTCAGCTCAGGATTATCCCCAAAGGAAGTGTATGCTATGGGCTGTCATGGGTTCTAGCATCCAGGGCCTACAGGAGTCCGCGTGGGCATCTGTTGGATGTCCCAGGGGGTAGACTGTCTTGGGCCACCTCCCAATCTAACAAATCACTTAATGTGGGGTGGGAAGGAAAGGGGAAGAAGATTGGAATTGCTGCCCCACAGACCAGGGAGACAAACATGGGCATGTACTATGAAAAAGGAAAATGTATGTGTGGAGCACAGCTTTTCTGTGGGATAACTGACAAAAGAAACTTGGGGTACTGCTAGATCTGGTTTCATGTCCTGGTCCCCGACTTGGCCTCTCACTTGTAAATCTGCTGATCACACAGCAACAGCCAGCAAACTCTTCACATGGGTGATCCTACATAGGCACCATCTTCCTAAAGTCCTTGTGATATCCCTTTCAGTGACTTCATTGTTCTGTTCTCTAAAGAGTGTGTGCTACTTGGTCACACTCTTTTTCAACTGGTTTTCCTTTGCTGGCACTCTCAGGAATTTTTTTTATTCCTTCCTAAATATTCTATAGAAGGTGATAAAAACATTCTGATCTAGAATCACTAATAGGCATAAAGAAAGTTCCAAGAAATGCCTGTTTAGCCAGAACTTGTTGTTTTCCAGTCAATTTTATATCCTAGCGACTCTCTAGGATGTAGCAGAACTTCCCATGGAGTAAATTTTCTGGAAGTAAACTGCTATGTCTTAAATTTAGATACTGAATTCAAACCACTGAACTTTCAGTTACCAGATGAGCACTTAGCAACCATGCCACCAGGGTTCCATTTCTTCTAGTCTAGCAAATGGGTAAAGGATGGCCTAATACCACAAAAACCTTTTTTGCAATATGTAACCTATTCTAATCAAATAACAGCAAAAATTACCTTATTACTAATGTCTGCAACCAGTTCAGCTTGGGAAGTTTATCTTCCACAAATAGCCATCTTGGAAGATCAGGTTGTGGAAATCTGATTCTCCTGCATGGTAGTTAACTTAGGCTGGATTCACTACAGATTTGAAACCAAAGATGCTTATATAGGTATATATAAAGAAAAATGTATATCAAGAAAATTACTCATGTACTTTTAAAAGGGATGTTCAAGTCCAGGCAAGTTCCATGTCCATTGTTCACATGTTAGGCTAGAAACTTCTCTTTACTTCCATATCTGTGAGGTGGCTTTAGAAGCAAATAGATCAAAGGTAAAACTGGTAGCTCCAGAGGCAAATGAATCCAAAATCAGGTCAGATGACTGGTCACTGACAACTCTCAGGATAAGTTTAAAATATGGTAGGCCATTGGCTCAAGTCCAAAAAACTGGAGGTTGATGAGCCAGATGCAGGTTCCAGAGAGAGCAAAAAGAAAGCAACCTTTTCCACAGAATCTACTTACATTTGAAGCAGATCACGTCCTCAAGGAGACTTTCTTTCAATTGATTTCACAGGACTATGACCTGGGTAAGAGTGTTGCATTCTAACTTTCTTACCACTGATTAGCTGTCATTATATTGTGTTAGGTCAAGTCAGAGGTATTTTTGTGTCTTAACTGCCAAAGACTCAGGTGGCATAGAAAGTTGTATGTAAAGATAGTTTGACACCAGTAGCCACTCCATAGGATAAAGATGAGCTTTTTAACTCTTTTTAAATTATTTCAGTCTAGGAAACTCAAAAGCAGTTCTACTCTGTTCTATAAAGTCAATCTGAGTCAGAACCAATTTGATGATAATGAGTTATAGAGTTAATTTCCACACCATGGGTAATCCTGTCTTAACCAGGTTTACGCAAAACCTAACTATTATAGTGATGCAAGTAAAGTTAAACAAGGAGTTCTATGATCCCCTTGGTGGAGTAGTAACAGTGAAACCAAGGAGGGAGTTAAACCTCCTATCCTTCACATTATGGAAGCAAGAGCTGCTCTAAATTTTCTGCCACAGCAGTGGCATAAGGGTCCAATTTTAAGCTGATCCTTCATTCTCATTCAGGGGCTAAGAATTTTAATAAGACAGTGTGAGGTGGAGCTGTTATTCCATCTATATCACATGTAAACCTGGTGTCAACTGGACTCAATTAAGAAACTATTCCTACACCTCGAAATGGTATCAGTGAAATTTAACAATTTTACTTCACTTTCTTTTCCTTAGAAGAAGCATGTTATTCAGTAATTTGTGCAGCAGTATAGCAGTTCTGATTCAAGTAGGTTCATAATACCCAAATCCACTTGTGGCCATCACTTCCAAGCCTGTCCTGAAATCATTTTATTCTTTTAACAATGATGTTTTGTATAACTCTAGCTTCCAGCTTTGGGAAACTACATTTTGGAAGGACTCCGCCAGTCTTAAAATTTGCATTACTTTTGTTCATGAGATGATGTGGTAAACATGCAGTATATCATCTTTTTAGTGAAAGATTAACCTCAAGATATAGACTTTGTCAATAGGACAAAAATTATGGCTATCAAATATATAGAAATTTTGATGGAGAAAATAGCTAAAGAGCAGATAATGCTTAAGAAAAAAAGAATAGGGAAGGAGGTTGTCAGTACTATTTTAGAATACAATAGGTCCCTGGGTTATGAAATTTCAGACAACTTGTACTTTCATTTTAAGGTCATATAAATAGATCATTACATTAAACAATTGTACCAACACTACTGACAACACATTTTTTATCACAATCATATTCATTTATTACACATTTAGTTTTTAAATAATTGAAAAAGTTTTAAACCTTTTCTTCCAGTAAAGCTAAATAAGAAACATATGCACCTGTTCTAACTTGCCTACAAATTTGACTTAAATGCACACTTAGTAATGTATCTCATTTTAATTCTGGAACTTGCTGTACTTTAAATATCATATGGAGGAAAAATTAAACTTATTTGAGTCACTATGCCAGACAGAGAAAAGAGAGGGATATAGAAATTAGCAACACAAAAAGGTTTGTTCAAGACTAGGGTACACTGAACATGGTACCAGTTTCTGAAGAAAAGATTGAAATTCTGTAAAAATAATACATACTTCTCATTGTATATCTAAGAAGTTAGACTGATATTTTGCTTCCAACAATATTCATAGGATGGGTGGATGGGCTGGATGACCTCCATGATCTCTTTGTCTCTGAAATCTGTGATTCATATGTTTGATTGTCAGGTAATAAACAATAGGCAACACATATATTAAAAATCTGCCAGGAAAAAAATTCATACCTGTGTACTAAAACCAGCTTAGTCAAAATTAAAAACAAGACCTAATTGCAATCTAACCTCTCTTTCCTTTTTTGTCTATCTTTATTTCCATAGAAAAATAAGTCTTGGGAAAATGATCATGTTTACATTGAAGATGTTATGTTCAAATTGTTATATTTTTGTTCACGTAGTTAACAAGAATAAAAAGAATGATCAGTGTTGACTAGTTAGCTTATTAAAATAAAAACATGTGTTTGTATTATATTTGGGGAACAATTTCTAGAATTCCACTGCTTGATTTACAGCTTATCATGGAATTGTACTGTAAACAATCATGGCAAAATAACTAGTGAACAGAGGCGTTTAATGCAACCCTATTATGTGCCAGCTATAAGTGGCAAACTTCATATATATGTGACCTTATTTAACCCTCACAATAAAAGGGAACTCAGATGGAGTGGAAATGTACTTGTCTAGAATTCTATTGGCACACCAGCTAAGCTTTCAGGTTCTATTTTAAGGTTGGAAGTTCAAATGCACCCCCAGGGCTCTGGGAAATACCTCATACACCACTCCTGCAAAAATTACAAGAAAACCCCATGGGATCAGCGCTTAAATTTTGAACACCCAATTTGTAGATGGTTATGAAAGACAGTGGGAGCCCAAAATTCATTTGTAGACTATCTAGTCAGATTAAGCTTCTGGCAGATCCCCTTTAACCACTATCAGACAGAGATTCTTGTAAACTTATTTACGATGGGTCAAACCATGGTGCAATAGGACACATGGTCAGTTGACCTCCCTCTTAACCCAACCTAAATTTGTTCTTGGCTTAAGTATTTCATGCCTGTTCAATGACAGAAATTTCTTCTCTGCCCTTTTAAATGATGTTTTTTTTTCTTTCTTATGCTTATTTTACAATTTTATCTTTATATTATTATTTTCATCTTGCGGTTTTGTTTTGGTTCTTATTGCTTCTGTAGGGATCCAAAGTTTATGAATCACAGAAGGAGTGGATGCAAAGAGACAATAACTGATGCAATATTTTATTGGGGATGTGGAGAGGGTCTGGAGCAGGGAGGGTAAGGGGAATTGCGGAGTGATCAGTGGATGTGGGAAAGGTGAGAGAGAATTAGAGCTGATTGTGATGTTGTACATACAATTTTTTAGAAGCAGTTTATCTATGGAAGTGTATGATATATGAATATCATATGCAGAAAACTACTAAAAAATAAGAAGACGACACCACACTTGACCTATGGGATAACATTAATGGCTGTACAACACGAAGAGTATGATCAATGGCACTGAATTATAAATGTAGAAGTTATAGAATTGGAGAATGTTTTTGCTGTGCATAATTTTGCCACAATTAGAAAAAATTACATGAATAACAATGAGTACAAGGAAGAAGAAATGTTCTAGAATTTAATATGGTCATAATTGTGCAACTCTTCTTGATATGACTGAATTATTGAATGGTATGACATGTGGATGAAGTGCTAATAAAACTGTTTTTTTTATAAAAAAGAAAACTTTATGGAATAACTGGGTTTATGAGTTTAAATAAATTAGAGAAGTTTATTTAAAGTTGTGTTTAAATATGTGTTTATGAGTTTAAATAAACTAGGCAACTTATTTCAACTTGCGTTCAAATATAAATTTATAAGTTTACAGAAAAAAGACAACCCACAACAACAGCAACACATAAATTGAAACTGGTATGCAATTCATTTTTTTCCACATCCAGTGTCAGTGTGTCCCAACGGGAAGCTGAAATTTCACAACAAAATGGCAACAATGAGACTTAAAGAGGTAGATAAAAGAATACTAGTCAGCATTCCATCTCTGCACCAGTGTCAACAGGCCCTATGTCAAGCTACGAGTCGATCCCATTTGATATCAATGAGATTTACAAGGTGATATTAAATCAGGTTCCTCAGTATTGTGCAAGCCCAGTCCATCAGTCAGTGGATTCCAGTACAAGACTAAGCCTCTAACCACTCTTGACATCCATGAGGTGGAACGTGGCCTGGATGTAACAGGTAGTGTTTGTTGACTTTAATATACCATCTCCCTTTGTTGATATCAGCAGAGCTGAATGAGAAACTTGGTGCTAGTGGAGCCAGTGTGATTTAACCTTTTGCTTTGTCACCCCCCACCCTACCCCCATTAGGGTAAATAGGGCCATTTGGAAGCAAATAGGAGGTATATATTGGTGTTCCATCGGTATGTATGAGCAGGTGTCACCAGTGATGAAAATAAAAGCTTAATCTCCTCCCTACTTTTCTACAATGAATCATTGTGATTCAACAGTCTACTTTTGCAGGGGTAGTGCCAATACTTCCTAGAAGGAAGGTGAGCACACACATGTATCCATTTATTATGGTATATCTCAAGAAATCTACTAAAACAAATGTAATTGCTGCTGCTGTTGTTGTTAGGTTTCATCGAGTCATTTCCAACCCATAGTGACCTCATGTGAAACAGAACTAAACACTGCCTGGTTCTGCTCCCTCCTCACAATTGTTCCTATGCTTAAGCCCAATGTTGCAGCCATGGTATCAATCCATCTCCTTGAGTGTCTTCCTATTTTTCACTGTCCTTCTACTTTAACAAACACTATGTTCTTCTCCAGAGACTGGTCTCTCCTGACCACATGTGCAAGGTATGCAAGCTGAAGTTTTCCCATCTTTGCAGAGTAAATAAAATCCACTGTCATAATATACAAAGGTCTACGATATAGTCAAAATTACACAATAAGGAACCGTAATAAGAATGAGAAAACACAACCAACAAATATCAATACAGAGCTGAATCAGATGTGCGGCATATTTGACCCCCAAAATTTAAAAACAGTCATCATAACAATGTTGTACCATACAATTACAGGTTCTGTTGAAAAACAAAAACAGAATATTTAAGCAGAGATAGAAGTTATAAAATATATATACTTCTCTTTCTAAAAATTATAGAGTAAACTCACCTTATCCTGTGCTTATCCTTTAAATAAAACAAAATATCCTTGAAAAAAGTCAGTCACAAATTCATAAAACTACTATGAAGGATGCCCATCCAGCATTGCCCTCCCTGGGTGAACAGAACTCCTTCCAAAATGAGTTGAACTGCTCCAAGTTTCCATCTGGACCTAAAAGAATTCCTTTTTGATCAGGCATCCTGACCCAAGATGTCTTATAGATCAGTAGGAACTATGTTGAGAATCAAGCATGTATACAATTACTACTCCCCCACCCTCATGACCACTTTGGCTGACATAGAGCACTAATCCATACCTAGTGACCTACCCCACCCAGGCTTTTCTCAGAGTTCCTTCCTACCCTACAGCTTTATTTCCATTTCCTTTGATTTCCCTTACGATTTGTTTCCTTTATTTTTGCTATTTTCTTTCCATCAGTATCTCCGTTCAGTTTTCTCCCCCCTTCTCTTTTCTTAGTTTTCTAAAATTGTTCTCTTTTTGCTTTTCTTTCCCCCATATCTAGTTTTGTTTGTTGTGTATTTTATTTCTTTTTCTTTTCCCATGTTTTTATTTTCCTTTTCTTTTTGCTGGTTAAGTTCTCTTTTTTTCCTTGTTTTTATATGTTGTTTTCCCCCTACTTGTTTTTACTTTATAATTTTATTTTATTGATGTCTGTTTCTCTTGTCCCATGCAGGAGGAGATAGAAGCTGCTCACATAGCCCAGCTACACCTATACCTCTAGCAAGGACCATTAACCCCTTCTGTACCACATGACAAAAAATAAACAGCATAAAAAGTAATCTTCAGTTGTGCTATAGAAGCATGAAACAGAGAACTGTGCAAACAACCACATTACCTATCACATCTACATTGGGAGAGGTGATAAGTCCTTAAAAACAAACCAACATACAATAATCAATTAAATACAAATACAACATGTTATCGTCTCAGAAAAAAAAGATAATTTTGCTTCACACGAGAAATATGACTGAGGATACTAACAAATGACTTTTTTGAAAAGTCAGAAAACATTTTCTTAGAAGAAATGAAATTGTAATGCCTAATAAGAAATACAAAACAATGATGTTTAAGCACATTGATAGATTGAAAGAGAGTTTGAGAAAGCTAAAGAGGAAATTACAGAAAAATACTTTAGAAAATTTTAGGTAAACACTACAACAACAAATTGACAAAATAATTGAAAGATTAGCAACCAAAGTAAGAGAGTAAACATAAATACAGAAAAATATTAATAAGATGTTGGAAGGGAAAAGGAACAGGAGAGTGATAGAAATATCAATGTAGTGTTTTGTTTTGTATTTAAGGACATTTTAGGTAAACATTTCAAATGTTCATTTAAATTCACAATTTCTGTTGGCCTTTCACCCAAAGAGAAATATACTTCAGATTTCTTCAATTTGCTATTTATAAGCAACTATGATTTCATCTTGTTTACCCCATCACATGCGACAACTAGCTTTTTGAGTATAGTACACAAAACTTCTTAAAATATTAAGATAAACATTTTTGAATTCGATTTTTTCTCATTAACCAACCATATCAATAGATCAATTGTTAGACCGAGTTTCTTTTTTGCCCAAAATATGTCTGTGAGAGAAGAGTAACACATTTCCCTTTTTACTATGCACAAAATAATGTTACATTAAAATGGTGGTGTAAAAAAGTAAAGGTGAATAAAAGACAATGATTCTGAAGAGCCTTTAGTATAGAGGATGTCAAAATACAGATGTTTCTGGTTGAATATTCTGCCAATTAGCTTAAGTTTTAGAGTGTCTTATACATAAATTCACATAAACAGGCTAAGTTATTTTTTCCAGGTTAAATTGTCTTGAACTCCATATTTAAATTTAAGCAGGCCTCATACTTCTAAGTTAACAGGTCGGATAGATTCGGAAATAAAAAAAATTAAAATTAGGAAACAAGAACACAGTTATAGCTAAGATGGTTTTAAAGCAAATGGCTTTAAATAATGAATGCTAAATATAGCATTCTATTTTGGGACATTATGGCTTAAAATGCTATTTATTTTAAATTTCCAAATAAACACAGTTGTCTTGTTCTGAAAAGCAATGAAAGGCATGCACCTCTACTAGCAAATTTAGCATTTTTGACCAAGTAAGACATCAACTTCTTAAAAAATATGCTTCATGCACTGTACTGAATTTTTTTTTAAGATGTATATTTTAATACATCATTTCTTTTTTGAACTTGAACGGGAACCAGAATGAGACGATCCAGAAGATGACCTGTGTGCCTGGGTAAAGTAGTGGTGTTCCATAGGGGTTGGCCCTGGGTTCAGGGTTGTTTAGTGTTTTCACCAATCACCTGGCTTTCGGGTGACCGTGACCTTGTTCGTCTTTTTTTGCGATCACCAGAAGAAGATGATCTAGAGCGACTTCTCTTCCTGTTCCTCTCAGGAGAAGATGATGAACTTGAATAAGATCTTTTTCTTGGGGAAGAAGAGCCCCTGTGGGACCTGGAGCTGGATCTTGATTTCGACCCACGAGATCTCGAATGTTCTCGGGAACTGGAACGAGATCTTGACGGCGAACTGGAAGAACTTCTTGAACGGGACCTGGACGTAGACCTTGAACTTGAGGGGGGAGGATGAGCGTGATGAAGATCGTGAATGTGAAGATCGAGACTTTGAACGACTTCGTCTATTGGATTTCTTTTTATTACTATCTTCTTCTTCACTGGCATCAAGATTATATTTTGACAGATCAGCATCACCTACATCCTCATCCTCATCTAATCTATATTTAGAAAGATCTTCATCCTCATCCTCTTCTCCTCCCTCAGATTCTTTATCTTCAACTTCCTTTAAAATAGATGCAGGACCAACAGCCTTTCCTCTGTATTTTTTCTTTTTACGGCCAAACTCATCATATTCACCATCAGATTCTTCTCTTTCTATATACTCAACATTTTCTCTTTCATTAAAACCTCCACCGTAGCCTGTTCTTTCTTCTAACTTGGCATATTTTGGAGTATTACACATATTACATTCTGATCTTCTGGCCCAATTCACATTACTGCAAGTTTTACACTGCCAGTCATTAGCACTAAATGGGCCTCGGCTTTTTTCTGCCAGCGTCTTTCCTATTTCAGTGCCCCCAGCTTTCATCATCTTGGCTTCAGTTGTTTTCTCTCGTCCACATCGATTACAGCTGGTTCTTCTACCAAAATTTACGTTTCCACATTTTTTTGTCAGGGCAAATCCAGTTCCCGTCACTGACTCGGAAATTCTTTAAAGCCAAATTTCAAAATATAAAGGTGCTAAAGGAATGATCAACAAAAAAGAGGGGGACTCTAATCATATGGGACACCATCGAAGGAATACCTTATGGTTTATTGGAATTCCAAAGCAGAAAGAGGCAAAAAAATATATACTGAGAATATTATTGAAGAGTTGTTAGAAGAAAACTTCCCTAATCTCATGAAAGATAAGCTGAAAAGAATCCTGAAACATTACATGCCAAATCATTAATTTTGAAACCAAAACAAGGAAATAAACCTAAAAGCAACTGTGGAATAATGAAAAGTTACCTTTAAAGGACAACCAATAAGACTAAGCTCTATTTCTCGGCAGTAAGCATGCAGGGAAGAAGGCATAGGCATGAGATAAATAAATCTCTAAAATAAAACAAAAACAAAAATACAACCAAGTATCGTATGCCCAGCAAAATTGTCTCTTAAATACGATGAAGAATTCAGGACATTTTCAGATAAAGAGCTTAAAGAAATTTGTAGAAAGCTTACCAATCTTACAATAAATACTAGAGTGTTCTTTGGGTAGAGAACCCAAAATTGCAGAAAATTTGAGATTAACACACATGACAACACCACTCTGAATTTTTCTGAGACGTAGAAATATCAAATGCAAAAACAGATGGAAAATAAGGAAGCAGAGTTATCAATTTGTAAATGTAGAAAATTACAAAGTAAAAAGATGGAATAAATAGTGTAGTTTAAAAAATATTTTAAATGTAGAGGAAGTCATGTAGACTTCAATATAGAACAGACTGTTTTAAACATGAAAAGAAATTAATAAATTGCAGGGTAATTTTACCTTGTGGCAGGCAATGATTTCTTTAGGAAGAATTAATATGAGACCAGACTAGTCTCAAGAGCTCTGGTGATGTAGTGTTTACGCATTGGACTTTGATCCACATTGTTGGTAGTTCAAAATCACCAGCAGCTCCATGGGAAAAAGACTGGGCTTTCTACTGTTGTAAAGCTACAGTCTTGGAAACCCACCTGAGGTCACTATGAGTGAGCATTGACTCGCTGGCAGTGAGTTTTTGTTTGTTTGTGTTGTGTTTAGTCTCCAGGAGTTGGAGATTAATGATGTTCCAAATGTCCAATATTTAGCAACATTCCCTTTCCTAATCCTCCCTTGAGTATATTCCTTCATGTTCCTGGGTTCTGAAAATCATGGAAACAAACAAATGAAGCTCACAAAACTAAGGAGTTGTTTCACATGGTGGTGGGTGCTGTTCAAACATTGGATCCAGATCCATAAGCCAAAAATATCCAAAAGTTAGAGTAGATTCTCTTGTTTCTACATTTCAAAATCCCAGACATTCTGGCTTTCCAAGTGGAGCAACAAATGTGTGGAATTATATGGTAGTGCCCTTATATATCCAAAGAACACAAAGAGTGTGGCCTAGTTCATACCTGAATCTAAGATGTAATCTTAAAGATGTCATCAAAAAAACAAAGAGAGCGGCCTAATTCGAAACCTCTACTAAGTTCAGGTCTTAGCCCCATCCTATTCCTGTTTGTTAGTTGAGAATATCCTCCAAAATGGGAACATAGCCAATGACTTATAACATCCAGAGTTATAATGTACACTTAAAGACTTATGGTTATGCAGGTGCCATTAATTGACTATAACTCAAAACTGAAAGAAAATGAATTAGCCTTCTCATAAAAAAGATTTAAACTCACAAAGATTTAGTGTCATCAGATACATAACAAACAAACAAAAACATATTTTTGAAAACAAGGGGGTGAGTGGGTGGAACAGAGATCCAAAGCCCATCTGTAGACAATGGAACAATCTCCCTACAGAGGGTCCACAGGGAAGGCATGAGTCAACCAGGGTGCGGTAAAACATCAGTTAAACACAAACACACACCCACACACAAATGATAAAAATTTAGTAAACACTACTACAATAGCAACAAATAAAATGATTTAAAAAATACCTGACAAGCAAACTAAACTCAGCATATCAAATTTTGTAGAACAATGAAAATGGCAGCACTGCCACCAACAAGAGAAAGAGAACACATATAGCCATCCAATTACATGTACTGACAACTACATTGAATTCACACCAGTCAAGAATCTGAATGGATAAGAAAACAGAATTCATCAAAAGACACACTTTAGGTGCAAAGGCAAAAATAAACTATAAATCAAAGGATGGACTAATATATAGCAAGCTAATGACCATCATAATAGAGTAGGAGTGAAAATATTAATTTTTGAGGAAATAGGCTATAAGGAAATAAAAACATAGTAACAAGAAATGACATTATATAAAGGTTAAAACAAACTAACAAGGGGGCATGGCCATAATGTTTGCATATCCAATGAAAGAGCCACAGAATATGTAAATAAAACTCTACCAGAATAGAAGTGAGGAATAGACAACTCTAGGAAAGGAGTAGCAGATTTTAAAATAACATTTTCTACAAACTAGAATGTTACTGAACAAAGACACATACAAACAAAACAATGTAATCAACAAACTTGTCATTATAGACAGAGAGAACAAACCTACCAACGACATTACATGTATTGTTAGATTGTTTTCAAGCATGCATGGAACATTATCCGGAATAGACTGTATTTGAGGCTATAGAGAAAGTCCCAAAGTATTTAAAACATTGAGATACTACAAAACATCTTTTCATTTCAGAATGCTTTAAATTAAGAAATCAACAATGTTTTTTTTTTAATCAATAAAACAAAATATGTGGAAATCGAACAACAACTTGCTTAAATGCTACTGGGGAATACAAGAGTTTTCAAATTAAAAAAAATCTTTAAATAAAATGAAAATGTAAATAAAAACACAACATACCAAAACCATTGTTAGGTGCCATTGAAATACATACTGCCTGGCTGTGCGCCATCTCAGAGTTGTTCTTCTTTAAACCCATATTTGCAGTCAGTGTGTCAATTTATCTTGTTGAGGGTCTTCCTCTTTTTTTGGCTGTCCTCCACTTACCCAGCATGATGTTCTTTTTCAGGGACTGTTTTATCTTGATAACATGTTCAAAGTACATGAGACAAAATCTTGCCATCCTGGATTCTAAGGAGCATTCTGACTGTCTTTCTTCCAGGACAGATTTTTGTTCTTTAGAAAGCCCATGGTAATTTCTATATTATCTACCAAACTGTAATTCAAATGTATCGATTCTTCCATCTTCCTTATTCACTGTCCTACTTGTACATGCATATGAAACAACTGACAATACGATGACTTGGGGTAGGCTCACCTTAGTTCCCAAAGTAACATCCTTCCTATTCAACACTTTAAAGAGTTTTTGTGCCGCAAGCATATTTACCCAATGCCATGCATTACTTAATCTATTGACTGCTGCATTCATGAGCATTGATTGTGGGTCCAAACAAGACAAAATCTTTGACAAGTTCTATCTTTTTCCACTTATCATTATGTTATCTATTGGCCCAGTTAAGAGGATTTTTGTTTTTCTTTACATTGAGTTATATATAATACATACTTCAGTGTTCAGCAATTGATCTTCATCAGCAAGTGCTTCAAGTAGTCCTTACTTTTGGCAAGTATATTTGTGTCATCTGTATATCACAAGTTATTAATGAACCTTCCACAAATCCGGATGTGTCATTCTTGCTCATATAGTTCAGCTTCTCTATTATTTGTTTAGCAAAGAGATTGAATGAGAGAATACAACCCTGCCACACAACTTTCCTGATTATAAACCATGTGGTATTCCCTTGTTCTGTTTGCACAACTTCCTCTTGATATGTATACATGTTATGCAATACTACAATTAAGTGTTCTGGAATTCCCAAAACCTTGGGAAACAGAAAAAGCAGTTCTTAGAGAACAATATATAGTAATAAATACACAGATCAATAAATAACGAAGACCCCAAATCAAAACTTTAATCCAACATCTCAAACAGTTGTAAAGAGAGTGTCAAAATTAGTTTATAGCCACCAAAGTAAAAGGAATAATAAAGATTAGATCACAAATAAATGAAAGAGAAAAGAGGAAAACAATAGAAAAAATAATAAAATGTAAAGTGCATTCTGAAAAGATTTATAAAACAGAGCACTGACAAATCTAACAAAAGAAAGAAGATGCAAATAACACAAAAAATAAATGAAATGGGAGATATCACATGGCAACCAATGTAAATTTAAAAGAATAAAAGCAGAATAAATGAAAATCCGTACCCTAATGAATTTGAAAACCTAGAAGAAATGGACAAATTTATATAAACACATTGCCTACTTAAACCAACACAGACTGATGTAGAAATTTTGATCATAGCAAAAGAAGAAACTTATAAGGCAATTAAAAAAACAATCAAACTGCTAACCGCAACATAAAGAAGCCTGTCAACATAAGAAAAATATGCCTTCACTGGCAAATTGTTCAAAACATTCATAGAACTGAAATTAATTGCACTCAAACTATTGCAGTGTACATAACGAATGAAATACTCCTGAATTCATTTTATGAAACAAGCATAGCCCTAATACCAAAACCAGCCAAAGATATATTTAAATTTAAAATTATCCCTTATGAATATAGATGTAAAAATACTCAACCAAATCCTACCCAATTGACTCTAACAATATTTTTAAAAATAATAAAATATGACCAAATTGTATTAATACTAGATATGCAAGAATCATTCAACATTAGAAAAACAATAAATAAAATTTACGGCATAAACAAAACAAAGAACAAGGTTCACGTGATTATGTTGATTAACTCACAAAAGGCATTTGGCAAAATTCAATATCCATTACTGAAAAACTCTCAACAAAATACTAATAGAAAAAAAAACCATCAACATATTTCATGATATATATAAAACTAGTAACCAACTTTAATCATCAAAATAGAAACTGGAAGTACTCCCCTTGCCAATGTAAAACTAGACAAGGATGGCCTTTTTTTATTCAATATTGTACTAAAAGTCTTAATTGCAGAAAGGGAAATTAAAGACATCAGAGTTGGCAAAGAAGTAAAACTCTGTCTGTTTGTAGATGATATGATACTATGCATAAGAAAATTTAAAAACTCAGCAAGGAGATTATTGGAATTGAAAGATTCAGGAAAGCGGAAGGGTACAAGTCCAACATGCACAAGTCAGTTAGAAGACATTAACAAAGAGAGCTATAAAAAGAAATCAGAAAAGTAACACCATATACAATAGCCACCACAGATAAACCTTTGAATAAACCTAACAACATATACATAAGACTTATACAAAGAAAATTATAAAATACTACTACAAGAAACCAAAAGAGACCTACCAAAACAACAAAAACCAAACTCATTGCCTTTGAGGTGATTCCAACTTATATAAACCCAATGTAGAAAAGGGATCACTGCCCCTGGGGATTCCAGGACTGTAACTCTTTATAGGAGTAGAAAGCCTTACGCTTTTCCTATGGAGTAGCTCATGGTTTTAAATTTTGATTTTGGAGTTACCAGCCCAACTCTTAGCCACTGTGCCACCAGGGCTCCATGCTCTTGGGCAGGAAAACTTATTAACAAACGTAAACACTACCAAAGATATCTAAGTTATAAAGCAATCCTCATCTAGATACTAACATTCTTTAAAAAGCTGGAAAAATGATAGATTTTGGGGGTAAGGAAAGAAATCCTAGATAAGCAAATCAATGGTAAAGGATAAAATTCAGTACACAGTAGTCTTGTACTTGTACAAAACTAACACATAGATCGATGGAACAGAAATGAGAACCCAGACGCTGCATGGAAGAAGCACACCAGTTTATGCAATCACGAGGTGTCGAAAGGATCAGGTATAAGGCATCATCAGAACAAAATATCTTACCATAGTGAATGATTGGGGTAGTGCGGAGTGGAGACCCAAAGCCCATGAGTAGGCCAATGGAGATCCCCCTTGCAGACGGGTCTTGGGGAGGAGATGAGGCAGTCAGGGTGCAATGCAGCAACGATGAAGAATACAACTTTCCTTTAGTTCCTAAATGTTTCCTTCCCGCTCCCACTCTCATGACACGAATTCTACCTTGCAAGTCTGGCTAAACCAGAGGATGTACACTGGTACAGATAGGAACTGGAAACACAGGGAATCCAGGGCGGATGATCCCTACAGGACCAGTGGAGTGAGTGGCGATACTGGGAGGGTAGAGGGAGAGTGGGTTGGAAAGAGGGAACCAATTGCAGGGAACTATATGTGGTTTCCTCCCTGGAGGACGGTTGGCCGAGGGGTGAGTGAAGGGAGATGTCGGACAGGGCAAGACATGACAAAACAACAATTTATAAATTATCAAGGGCTCATGAGGGAGAGGGAGCAGGGAGGGAGGGGAAAATGAGGACCTAATGATGGGGGCTTAAGTGGAGAGGAAATGTTTTGAGAATGATGAGGGCAATGAATGTATGAATGTGCTTTACACAATGAATGTATGTATAGCATGTGATGGGAGTTGTATGAGCCCCTAAGAAAATGATTTTTTTAAAAAGAAAAGAAATGAGAACCCCGAAGAAAAACTATCCACAAATGGACATGTAGTCTTTGACAAAGACAGAAACACATTGAATGTGAATGAAATGGTCTCCTTAATAAATGATGCTGAGAAACAAGACATAGATTCACAGAAAAATGAAACAGGATATATATGAGTATACCATATACAAAATCAGACTCAAGAGGAATAGAAAACTTAAATGCAAAACCTAGAACTATAAAGATCATTAATGAAAAATAGGGACAAATGTAAGAGCCAAATTATAAGGAAAACATATACTATCTATCATAACTGAAAATAAATAAACAGCTGAAGACAAACTAGATACAGTCCTCCTAAAAATCAGACATCAAAAGTTTTCACCAAAAGAGTAAAATGTTACCCTGCAGATTGGGAAAAATGGCAATAACAAATTAGATAAATGAGTAATCTCTAATATCTGTAAAAAAATTTCAATACCTCCTGAAAAGTAGAAAAGGATAAAATATAAAAGAGGACATGAACAGACACTTCACCAAAAAAGACATCCAGGTGGACAATAAACATGTAAAGAAATGTTCAAGATCATTAGCTATTAGAAAGATGTAAATGAGAATAGCAATTAGATATAACATCAACCCAATATTCATAGCAGAGATAAAAACAAACAGATCAAGTACCATATGAACCAGCAATCATTCTACATGGTGTGTATCCTAGAGAAATAAGAAAAAGGACATGAATACATAAATTCACCTCCATGTTTAGTGCTTAACTTTTCACAAAAGCAAAAAGATAGAAACACCCTAAATGTCCATCCATGGTCGAATACATAAACAAAGTATGGTCTTACACACAATGGACAAAGTTACCAGTAATGAATCTGGGGAACACTTCATAACACGGATAAACCTGGAGGAGTTAATACTAAGTGAAACTAGTCAATCACGGTTACAAATATTGTAGGAGGCTACTATTGAAAAAAGGCAAGGAAGGGATTTTCACACAGATGGTTACCAGAAGTGGGAGGGGAAGATAAGGTAAACTATGGGGTAGAGGACAGACACCTGTTAACATAGGTGAAGGGGAAGACAATATACAACAAGAAGGAGGTCAACAAAAACAAATGATAGAAAAAGGGGAAGACACTGAGAAGATGTCAAGAGTTAAAGGCAAGAGAAGTAAATCTTGCAATAGCGTTAGATGCATAGATAGATATAAGGCTGAATGCCTTTGGGAGAGAGTGATAGTAAACCCACAAATAAATGCAGATTGGGCCGTGAATTTTTATACATGCATGTTTACTTTTGTGGCAAATATATTTATGACTATTAAGGGGGCATACAAGGAAAATTAATGGAACTATCTTAATCATAACCAAACATGTTGAGGAAATTAGTCACTGAGCCTAAGTGCTCTGGAGCATGGTTATGTGGGAAACCAAGGTTAATTGGCATAACATAGTCCATAAATGTAGTGCTCTACTTTCTCCCTGTGTGAGTAGTTCTTTTTCCATGTCTATATAAAAAAAGACAAAGATAATCAAAGATGCATAAAAACAATTAGTTCAGTGCACTAACAGACCATGGAGACATCAGTCCCCATGACCCTGATACAAGAAGAACGAGATGGAGCTTAACTAACATTATCAACTTCTTTAAAGGGGATTGCATTAGAAAATCCTGTGTAGTGTGGGAAAAAATGTGGAACAAAACTCAAACTCTTAAAAAGATCAGTCTTCCTAGTTGGATAGAGACAGGCAGCATCCCTGAATACAACCCATATTCATCCTTCAGGTCAGTAAATGAACTCACTCCATGCTAATTTTCAGCCAACAATAGACATATCTATATATGAACATTCACATGGAGGAATGCACACCTGAGAACAATCAACTGTTTGAGATTAAAAGGGCAGCATTTACACAAACCAATGATCAGAATTTAAGAAAGAAGGACCTAGGTGCAAATAATTATAGGTTTGGTAGTAGGGTGGCAGGTGGACATTGGGCCTCCTCACGCGCACTCCCCTAATACAAGAGCTCCTTGCTCAGCTAAATGGTCATTTCATGATATCTACCTTCCCGACATGATCGCTGAAGACATA
>NW_022103942.1:4148140-4178189 GCF_000313985.2 Echinops telfairi | reverse complement strand
CAGCAAATGTATAGATGTGCTCTACACAATTGATCTATGTATTGTGATGAATTGTATGAGCCCCAATAAATTGATTTAAAAAAAAAAAAAAGAAAGAAGGAATGGAAATAGAAATCACAGGGAGGAAATAGGGTAAGTGATGTTACATTTTGAGGATTGCTCATGATAATTCACCGTTGTTGTTTCAGGTGCTACTGTGTTGGTTCCAAATCATAGCAACCATCTGTGCCACAGAACAAACCACTATACAGTCCTGCACCATCTTCACAATTTTTGTTTGCACTGATTGTTGTAGCCATGGTGTCAATCCATCTCTTTGAGAGTCTTCCTCTCTCTCACTGACCCTCTACATTAACAAGCATGGTGTCTGTGGCAGTTACATAATCTGGTGTCCAATTGAGACTTAAAAGTGAAGGGGTGGAGTTTAGCTTGCCAACCAGGTCATAGCTTGATGACCTCATTAGGAGGCAGTAAGGAGATGACTAGCTTGCTGGAAGTGAGCGAGACACACACTGACTCCCTGTGAGTCATGCTTGCTGACAAGACACATGGAGCTACGCTAGAGGCCTGGAGCTGAAGGAGCCACGTGGAGACCCCTGCCAGCACTGAGATGCCTCTACCACCACTGGATCCACAAGATTTTCCACTAACTGGCCCATGATCTTCCTCCATTTGGCATCATTGCATGTGTTTTGTGAATCTGAAAAGGAATTTATAGGTTGGTATCGGACATCTGGGCTAATATCAGAGTTATGGACTTGATCTGAATTGGGTTGGGATGTTTTCTCAATATTCAATTGTTCTTTTAGATAAAGCTCTTTCTTACACATATATGAGTTTCTCTCTGGATTTGTTTCTCTAGTCAACCCAGACTAACACATTATGGTACCAAGAGTAGGGTACTAGAGAAACAAATCAAAAAGATGGAGAGGGGATGTTTGACCTCTCCATCATAGTAGATGTGGTGGTTACATAATCTGGTGTCAATCTGGGACTTGAGAGGATTAAGAATGAAGGGGTTAGTATCTGATTCTACTTTGCTTAAACTGATTTCTTCTGCTTATTATTGCTGATATAATGGTTGATAGAAATTACTATGAGGAAGTATGAAAATAGATAACTCATAAGCCCACTTGCCTTGAGCCATTAAAATTGGAATCTTTAAATGGGTTAGGATATTCCTGCAAAAAGGACTCTGAAAAGATAAGCCCTACCCTGTGCTTTGGATTACTGAGGATATGTCCATTCCAAGAGACCTGCTTAGGGGATTATTGACAGATTGAAGAAAAAGGGAACTTTTCAGATTTTTGAAATTTGAACTAGTGGCTTATGTCAGAAGCTGAAACAAAACAAAACAAAACAAAACAGAACCATGAAGAAAACTCCTCTGTAAGACTGAATGTTAAAGGGAGCCTGTGGCAGCCTGAAATGCTTGCTAGGTCACCACCTGGATTCACTTGTTGAGTGGAAGTGGGAGAAAATCAGTAATAGAATGATGGGTTGAGTCTGGCCACTGACACCCATAGATCTGGTTTACAGGAGCTAGAGGAGATGACGAGAGTGGGTTGTCTGGTCTGAAGTTCATGACTTAGCCCAAGGGGGCTAAGCTTGTTGAGAATTTGTGATGGGGCCTATGGTCTAAAGGCAAGGCAGCCAATGGACATCCTGGTAAGGCTAAGTGAGGCAGCCGATATTGAGTTGACCAGACCTGACTAGATGAAGAGATGGTTTTTGAGCCTGTGAACTGGTACATATTGCTGCAGACTTTATGCACGTTCTGTCCCAATTTGACTTTGTTTATGGATGCAGACTCACAGGGTTCCAACTGGAATGAAGTTCTTCACATCAAAGAATATGATTGTCTCCTCAGAGCACTGGGTTGATGTGAGTGCTCAGTATAGAAATCAGATACCCCAAATGGGGCTGATAAAGCCATGAAGTGGCTGGCTTACAAACTTTCATAGGTTGGGAAACATATTCTCAGGATTATATGATTAAGGTGCAAATGTTTACTACTTAACTACAATTGTTAGGTATAGTATATTTTTGTTTTGTTCACTTATACTATGTTATATTTATATGAGGGGGCACATATTACATTACACGCATTTTACTTAGGTAACCATGTGATTATATTATTTTTTATTGAAAATTGTATATGCCTAAAGAGTTGTGTGAAAGCAACAAATTGACAAGGGGTGGTCTGCAGTAGTTACATAATATGTTGTCAATTTGAGACTTAAGAGTGAAGAACTGGAGTTAATCTGTCAATCAGGTCACAGCTTGATGACCTCATTTCGAGGGGCTAAGGAGAAAAATAGCTCACTGGAGGCAAGACACACGCTGACTCCCTGTGAGGCATGCTTGCTGACAAGATACATGGAGCTACTCTAGAACCCTGGAGCTGAAGGAGCCATGTGGAGACCCCTGCCAGCACTGCGAAGCCTCTACTACCACTGGATCCACAAGACTTTCCACCCACTGTCTTGTGATCTTTCTGCATTGAGCATCATTGCATGTGTTTTGTGAGTCTGAAGAGCTTTATAAAGCTCTTTTTCATACACATATGAATGTCTATGAATTTGTTTCTCTACTCTATGCAGACTAGCACAGTGTCCTTCTCTAAGAAATGGTCCCTCCTGAAAACATGTCTGAAGTAAGAGAGATGAAGTTTCTCAGTCCTCTTTGTCTGACTGTACTTCTTCTGACACAGATTTGGTCATTCTTCTGGCAGTCTGTGGTATATTTAATATCCTTTGATAACACCATAATTCAATAGCATTGATTCCATAGTGTTCTTTATTCATTGTTCAGCTCTCACATTTTTTTGGCATTACAGTAAAACAGAACCGATAGATGAGTTGTGGTATTAGTCATTAAACCCACTCCAAACTCACTGCTATCAATTATATTCCAACTAATAGAAAACCTACAGGACAGAGTAGAACCATCCCTTTGGGTTTCCAAGGCTGTAAATCTTTATAGGATAAGAAAGTCTCATCTTTTTCCTTCAGTGTAGATGGTGGGTTTGAACTGCTGACCTTGAAGCTCAATATACAACTCATTATTCCACCAGGGTTCTTTGCATTGGAAATTAAAGAGATGAAAATCAAAGCTACAATGAGATACCATATCATATAAAAAATGGCACTGCTCAAAAAAAATTTTAAACTGGAAAGCAACAAATACTGGTGATGTTGTGGGAGAATCGGAACCCTGATCTACTGCATGTGGGGTTGTAAAATCGCACAACCACTACGGAAATTGGTTCAGGGGCAGAGAATTATTTAACATGGCTCTTCTAGTCAAATTCTCTAACTCTCACCAAGCAAACTTTCCCTGTGTGGATCTGGTGAAAAGTGGGGGGATTTCGACCAGGATTTACTTAAATGCCATCCTGTTGAGTATAAAATCAGCCAGTTGAGCAGCTGGAGGGGGAAATTTCATTAACAACAAGAACCAAAAGTGGGGTGCATATACTGGACCCAAGATCCCTGTGCAGTCAACCTACTGGATCCAGAATGACAGCTGTGATATCAGAAATTCAGCAGCAGAACCAGGAGCCAGAACATGAAACTGAGTGGTGAGCCTCAGAGACCCTGGAGAAACTTAGTCCTTTCAGGCAAGAGGCTGGCTTGTGGAATGGAGTGCCCCTGGGTACTTAATTTAGGAAGCTTGGTTTGTAGACCCATAGAGTTTGAGCTTAATGCCTTGAGGTGAGGCTTACAGTGGGGTGGTATTCCTCTTGAACATCTATTAGCAGCCTTGAAAGAATTGTGTAACATGTCCTGATGAAAATCTCTATCCTGAACATTTTTCATGTGCATTACAACCTATCAACTTCTTTCCTAAATCAGAATCATGAATATTGTCTGTGAGTTTGGGGTCACTATTATAACGAATATCAGAACATAGAGCTAAAGTATAGAATACTAGTTAAGACCACACATGGTATGGGCCAAAAATCTAGAAATAGAAATACATTGTGATCACAGAAATGGAGTAGAGATAAACAGAATTAGCTCAATCTAAAAAGCAAAAATAAAATAATCTGAAAATTAGAAATGAACATAGACACAGGGATCTCTGAAACAATAATACGATTTATCCTTCACATCACAGGTTATTTGCAAACTGTTCATTATTTTAATTGAATAAACATTTTAAGAAATAATGGGTCAGAGGTGTCGAAGGGATCAGGGATCAGGCATCAAAGAACAAAAAATCATATCTTTACAAATGAGGGGGAGTGCAGAGTGGAGACACAACGCCCATCTGTAGGTAACGGGACACACCCTTACAGAAGAATTGCAGGGAGGAGACAAGCTAGTCAGCATGCAGTGTATCAGCAATGAAAGATGCAACCTTCCTCTAATCCTTAAATGCCCCCCCCCACACACACACACACTATCATGATCCCAATTCTACCTTACAAATCTGGCTAGACCAGAGGATGTACACAGGTACAGCTAGGAGCCAGAAACACAGGGAATTCAGGACAGATGATCTGTTAAAGGCCAATGGTGAGAATGGCGATATCGGAGGGTGGAGGGAAGGTGGGGCAGAAAGGGGAAACCGATTATAAGGATCTACATATAACCTCCTCTCTGGGGGACGGACAACAGAAAGGTGGGTGAAGGGAGACGTCGGACAGTGTAATACATGACAAAATAATAATAATTTATAAACTATCAAGGGTTCATGAGGGGGAATGAGGAGATGATACCAAGGGCTTAAGTGGAGAGCAAATGTTTTGAGAATGATGAGGGCAATGAATGTACAAATGTGCTTGACAGGATTGATGTATGTATGGATTGTGATAAGAGCTGCATGAGCCCCCAATAAGATGATTTTTTTTAAAGTTCTGAACTTCATGAAAGGCATGAACCAACTAATTTAATAAACTAAGTGAATTCCAAGAAGGATAAACTCAAATAAAGTTGTACTAAAATACTTTAATTTCAAAAAATAGCAATGAAAGAAAAATACCACCTTAAAAATAGAGACATGAATTTAATAACAATAGAATTCTCATCTGAAACTATGAAGACCAGTAAAAAAGTGATAGAACGTTTACCAATACTGAAAG
This sequence comes from Echinops telfairi, assembly GCF_000313985.2. Classification (NCBI taxonomy): domain Eukaryota; kingdom Metazoa; phylum Chordata; class Mammalia; order Afrosoricida; family Tenrecidae; genus Echinops; species Echinops telfairi. Next base: position 4,173,100 of record NW_022103942.1, on the reverse strand, counting down.
AAAACAAAGGACAATAGAGAATTTATAGCTGATGGAATTATTCATGAATATCAGGGGAATAAAGCATTCTCAGATAGGAGAATATTAATGTAATTTGTGAAAAATCTACCCTCATAAAATTGCTAAAACAACATCTTCAAGCAATTAACTTTATAAGATTAAAAAATTAGAATTTGAGAAAAACACACACACACAATCAACCTGTATCTAAGCCTCACACCTTATAAAAAATTAACTTTAAAGAGATCATGAGCTTGAAAACAAAAACATAATCCATAAGAGAAATAATTGATACCACAGACAGCATTGAAATTTTTAAAATTTCTCTGAAAAATACCCTACAACGGGGATGAAAAGACATGTTAAAAAACTATAGCAAGTAATTATAAATCATATATGCAATGAAGCACTAGTATCTGAACTATGTGAAAAACTCTCAAAATGTAACAGTAAAAAGAAATCACATTTAGATATGAGTAAATGGCATGAATGGACATTTCACCAAAGAAGATATACAATGGATAAATAGGCACATGAAAAGATTTTCAACTTCATTAGCTCTTTGGGAAACACATATTACAACCACAGTAAGTCATCACTTTAAATATATCAGTGAAAAAGAGGAAGACCCTCAACAAGATGGGTTTACACAATATCTGAAACAATGAACTTAAACATACCATTAGTTAGGATAGTATAGAACTTGGCAGTGTTTTGTTCCACTGTTCACAAACTCTCTATGAGTCAGAACCAAATCAATGGCACCTAACTGTAATGATTGACCTATTAGAGTGACACATAATTATTCTGAATGCATATAATTAGTTCTCACATCAGATCTATCAGCGTGATTAATTTTTTTTAAAAACACCCAAAATGAAAAATAAATAGTGACAATACTACGTATAACTTATGATGAGAACAAGATGGCTCAGATATTGCTGGTGGGAATGTTAAATGGTAGAGCCACTCTAGAAAGAGTTTGACAGTTTCTTATAAAACTAAAAATGCAAGTACAATTATGTCCTAGCAATGAGACTCTTGGGAAATGTACCCAGATAAATGAAAACTTTCCTTTACACAAAAATTCATGATGTTTATAGAAACTTTATAGATATAGTCGAAAACGAAAATATTTTGTAATAGAAGGATGGATAAAAGTTGAATGGGTAAACAATTCTTTCTATATTTCATCCCATTAAACACTATTAAGTAATAAAAGAAAATACAATTGATAAAAATAATAACATGGATGAATCTCCAGGTAATTATGTTAAGTGAAAAACACCCTCCAAAAATATATATACTGTATCATTTCATTTATATAACATTTTTGAAATGAAAAAAATTGTAATCATGGAGGACAGATTAGCAGTTGCCAGCAGTCAAAGATGAAGGATAGAGGTCATATTGATAAATGTGATTATTAAAAAGAAAGGGAGCATTGAACAGATGTAACTTTTCTATATCGGTGTCAATATCCTGGCTATAACATTGTACCATGAGTTTTCAAGGAATTACTACTAGGGAAAACTGAGAAAAGTGTATAAGATATTCTTTTGTGTAAAATATTACAACTGCAAGTGAATCTACTAGTTTCTCAGAATGAATTTACTTTTAAAAATTGCCTCACTCACAAGTAATGTGGTTGTATTATTCAAAAGTGAAAAAATGCATGACTTTTATTCACTAAAGTAGCTGTGTTTTGGTGTGCAAGATTGGGTTGGAAGATTTTACCCCTTGAGACAGTGTTTTCTCCTGTGTAACTGCTATGCAGCTAATTAAGTTTGTAAGCACAAATACGTCTCAAGTTCCTGAGATCTTTCTATTTCTTCCAGCTACACGTTCAGAATTTCATGTTTTCTTAGGATTATTTTTAGTGCATTATATTCCTATGCAGTTGTTATATGGTGTATTTTTTTTTTATTTAGCTCAAACCCTGAGTTTAGCGAATAGCAATCTGAGTAGCATGAACCATGATAAAGAAACCATCAGGAATTTATGAGCTAGCAATTATTTTGCATGAAAGAAAGAAAATAGGCTAAAGCACTCATGTATTATCTGATTTGTGCTGCTGCAAGCAAACCTAGTTCGTACAACTTACACCTGCTGCAATATTGTTATTCTATAGCTATCCGGTTTTTCCTGCTTTTTTTATCCTCTTGCATAATTATCACCAAGTATCCTGGGTTCTATCTCTTTGCTCTTTCTTGCATGCAGAACATGTTTCCCACAATCTGTTCTCTTCTCTCAGAGTGTCTTTCTTAAAGAAATCAGTTTACGTTGACACTGAGTAGACAGTAGAAGATTCCTGCTGGGTGCCCTCACCATAACCTGATTTCCTTCCTATTTGTTCCATGGGAAATGGTTACCTGCAGTGTTTAAACACACTTTTAGACTGCTGATTCAGAACTAAACAACTTAAAAAGCATATAGAAATAGGATTTGCAGGATCATTTGGAACATTAGAGCTTTTGCTCAAAGCATTTTTGAACAGCATTGGTAGTTATTTTTATGTAGTGACAGTAAAGCTTGGGATACAGAAATTCAATTCTGTTGTCACAGTCATGGTATGCCATGCATGACTCCTAGATTACATGGCTCCTCATGTTGGCATATGTAATTATTTTTAACTGTTCTTATTCACATAAACTGCTCTTCACATTTCCCTAAAAATCTCCATAGACTTTATTTCCAAAGGCATTTCTGACTAATTCTACTGACTCATACTTCAGTGGGCACTGAATAGTCCTTGAGATTGTTATTAAGTGTAGAATCATTTGGAAGCTCTGTTGTGGTTCAAGTCAAAATTTCTCATTACCGGATAACTCTTTGGTGACCTTTGTAAAAAAAATAAAACCAAAAAACCTGCCACAGATTCAAGTAGAAATAGTTATGCAGGAAAATCACAATAGGATAGTTGATCTCTCCAGTGCCAAACTCAAATGAAAGTTTGAGAACTGAACAAATCATAAACAAATTCAATTTAGTGGTGAATGAAACTCATATGGTAGGTCCCCAATCAAGTTCATCTAGTTACAAAGTAAGATTTATTTCCACATGAGGCTGTCCATCTAGCAATTACCAGCATTGCCAAGTAATTGAAATTAAGAAAGTCTTGGGGCAATAAAAACTAAGTTAGAGATTTTTAGGCCTTAAAGTGAATAAAAAGACCCTACTTCTGAATAGCCATAGCCATGGGAAATTAATTTTCTGATTAATTAGAAAATATTAGTGATGTAAACTAAAATATAAAATGTAAACTAAAATATAAAAAAGGTTCAATGATAGCAACATTTTGTCTAGGATTGTGTTTATAGACTGTGTTTTTCCAGAGTTTCAGGAAATTTCATCACAAAATTTGACAATGAATTACATTGACTTATTTATGTTTCTTTATGCCAAACTACATAATCTTAATTAATTTAACATTATAGAAAATTATGATAATGGTGATAAGGACCCCTTACTTTTATATTTTCTTCAAATAACTAATGTTGTTCCAGGCTCTCTGTAGTCCAATATATATCATGCATTTTATTAATTTATATAAAGTATACATTCATAATTTGGTTATAATTGCATTAACTCAGCAGATCATTTTGGATATAATTGATATCTACAATATTAGGTCTCCATGTTGATGACAAAGGTGTATTTCCATGTTTATATTTGTGTTAGTCTGGGCAGACTAGAGAAACAAATTCATAGAGACTCGTATGTGAACAAGAAATAAGTATATTCAAGAGCAGTTGAATATTGAGAAAACACCCCAGCCCAGTACAGAACAAACCCCTATGTCTGATATCAATCTATAAAGTCCTCTCCAGACTCATGAAACACATGCAATGACGCCAACTGCAGGAAGATCATAGGCCAGTGCATCCAAAGTCTTTTGGATCCAGCTGTGCTAGAAGCATCTCAGCAGTAGCAGGGGGCTCGACGTGGCCCTTCCAGTTCCCAGTTAATGGGGTCTATCAGCATAGTGCCATGTCTCTCAGAGAGTGAGTCTTGTCAGTAGAGAGTCTCCAAGGGAGTGAGCAGAGAGAGAGCTGTCTCCTGCCTCCAAGGAGGAAAATATCTGAGTTCCCAGAATCTTCAGGAGAAGGCCATGCCCAACCAGAGGCTTCATTGGCTATGTCCCAGTCAGCATACTAGACTCCACCCCTTCACTCTTAATCCTCTCAAGTCTCAAATTGGACACCAGATTAAGTAACTACCACAAAATTTTATAATTTCTACACAAAGTCATTACAGACCTTTACCACACTTGTCCCTAAATACCTACATAGTTTTGTTGTTACTAAATATGATAACTTTAAATTTAGATCTAACTGTTGACGGTCCAAAGAAATATAGTGATCATCAACATATTGATCTTATGGGCACACAATTTACTATATTCTGTAAATTGAAATAATTTATTTGTACATTTCATTGAATTGATGTTAGTACACATTCACATCATCTTTGATTAGTGAAAAAATATTACTCATTTTTAACTTTTCATTGTGATGCAGGTGAAAATTTACAGAGCAAATTGTTTTTCTATTAAACAGTTCACATATTTCAATTTGTGTTTGCAATCCCCATAATGTAACAGAACTCTTTCAACTTCTCAATGTGTTTACCTTTTACATTTGTCCTTTCCTTTCTACTCCTTCCTTCTGAATTTTATCCCAGGGAAAATGCTGTCCTTCTGATCTCTTGTGGCTGAATGTTTTAAGTGTTCACCCTTATGTCTATTGTTTGGGACACTCATAGCATAGTGAGTTAATGGTTAAGCTACTAACTAGAAGGTCAGCACTTTGAGCCTACCAGCTGCTCTGTGGAAGAAATATGAGACTATCTGCTCTCATAAGGTCTGCAGTCTAGTAAGACTCAAGGAAATATTTTGCTCTGATCTACAGGATTGCTTTGAGCTAGAATCCACTTGAGGGCAGTCAGTTTATTGTCTTGGAGACCGGGAAGCCAAATTAAAGTATTGTAATGAAATGTATAAAGATCTGGAGTTTTGTTTTTGTTGTTGTTTAAAGGAAAGAGCATGCTCAGCATTTCTCAAGGTGAAAGAATTTGAGCGGGGAAAAGGGCAATTGTAATACTGAGGGATTCTATAGACAAAATATTGAACAATTCAGGAGATCCACAAGATGATGGAAGGAATACACAGTCACCGTGCCGAAAAGAATCGGTCAACAGATATCATATGATTAAGAACTGATGGTATGGAAGGAAGATGTCCAAACTGCTCTGAAGGCATTAGCAAAAAAGCTCTAGGTATTAATTGCATACTAATTGAGATGTCTTAACAAGCTGATAAAGCACTGGAAACACTTTTTTTTTCTCTCTCAAAACTATTCTATTGGGAGCTAATAGAGATACCATATCACGCCATCAGTTGCTCACACAATCAGTTTCAAGACATCCTTTTCCTTTCTGAACTCCTTGACATCAGCTCCATCTCCCACCCCTAAACACTGTACCCCCTCAAAATCCTTATTCTACTTGCTGTCCCTGTAGGTTCATCAATCCTAGGTTTAATATACTGGAAACAGAAAGACATAAAAAAAATTTACAAGGGTGGGGAAGGAGTCAAGATGACACACAGGAAAGCAGCACATACTCAGAGCTCTTTCACATATGGCAGGTCAGGTGTCCAGGAGGACTAGTGGGAGGGTTCTGGTGAGTGAGAGGACCCTTAGGACAACCCCGGTTGCCTCCACCACAAGGCAATCCCCCCCCCCATGCTTCTGTCCTGAGCTGGAGCCCCTGGAGATCGAAGACCAGATCCTAGAGACATCTTGGCTCAGCCAGTGAGGCTGCTCCTGTGCACCACCATTGCAGCCGCCACTGCTGTGGTTGCCAATTACCTCACCCTACTCTCAGGCCTGGTCACCATACCAGGAGCTGCTTTCCTGCCCTGTTGAGACCCTGTGGCAGGACACCCTCATAGCAGATGTCCACTCGCAGCACTCCCCTAGGAGAGTTGGTCCCTTCTCCCACAGTTCTCCTCTTTCCACATGGTGGAGATCCACTACCATGTTAGTGTCTTTCCTTCCATTTAACCAGGGCCAGAGAAACTAACCTACAGTCTACCTATAGCAGGTTAGGTGACCTGCTCCGGTGGGGGGGACCCCCTCCACCCCCATTACTACCTGAGACACCACCTCTCTGTATCCCCATCTGCATGACTGCTCCCACCATGTTGATACCAAGCCCGCACCACTATTGTGGGCTCCTGAACTTCCCCTGTACCAGCTGAACCCTCCCTGCCACCATCCACGCTGCTCTTGTCTGCACTGGCTTACCAATTCCATAGTGCCCCAGGACTGCTGGGAGCAGTTGGGAAGTTCATCCTCGGTCCAAAGAGCATATATTCCACACACATAACCTGGATCCAGAGCCCAGGGGATAAGCAACCTGGGTACAAGGGCTTCTTAGCCAACAACAACCACAATACCTGAGACCCCATCTTGGCCAATGCCGTCCAATTTCCCCCACTCAGCCTTTTTGTTACACATGGGGCTCCGGTACTCCTGCCACCCACAGCAGCAGCGGCCTGTCCCATGCCAGCTCAATATGATGCTCCCTGCTTGTGGATGTGACAGCTGCCCCCACCAGTGCCAGGCACCTCCACCCTGTGGAGGCTCTCCCTAGGAGCCCACACCAGGAGAGTGGGGACTGTTTTCTACTTCGTTCAGCAACCCCCACCCATGGCAGTGGGGCCTCCCCCATCTTTGGCTTCTATTAGGCATTGTTAAAATAAAAGAAAAGAAAAAAGGAAAAAAATAAAAAATAAACAAGAAAAAATGCTAATTGTGGCTGGATAGACAAGTTCAAAGCAGCCTAGGGGCATATATACAGGCTCCAAGGCTCACTTCAGTCACTGAATCTCCTCACCACTGTTGGCCACTGAATCACTCTGGAATCCTGCCTACAAGGCAGCCTGACCCACCTCTATAGTAGGCCACAGGAAACTCCTGAAAGCACCGTTAGCAGTAACACAAAGATCTCAGGGGCCCCTGGTCATGCAGAAACATGGGGCCTACCTCCACAAAGGGGTCAAGGAAGCATCAGCAAACTGCATCACTCTCACCAAAAAACCCCAGATAGACAAAATGCAATAAAAAAGATAATGATGCTCATAGATGAATTAGATGCAGATCTGCCACAAAAATAAATCTTTAGAAGGCTGCTTGGATTAATACAGGAGTCAAAGCAACACAGAACAAGGATGCATTGATAGAGGAGATGAAGTCCACAATCGAGGGGATGAACTCTACGATAGATGGGATGAAGTTTACACACCAAAGGGAAATACAGGTGCCAGCGACTGAGGTCGTGGAAGCTACACAGACCACACGACTTATGATTAGACTAGATGAGGCAGAGAACTGTATCAGTAATCTCAAAGACACTCAGAAAGACCTCAGCAAATGAGACAGTCAAATAGGACAATAAAAGAGGCAAAAGATAACCTGAGATCAATGACAGATGCTATATAAAGCATACCATCCACTATGATCAGGTAGGATTCATCCCAGGGATACAGGTATGGTTTAACATTCGAAAATCCATCAATGCTATACACCACATTGATAAGAAAAAGTATAAGAACCACATGATAGTATGATAGACACAGAAAAAGCATTTGACAACATCCAGCACCCATTCCATATTAAGACACTCATGAAGATAGGGCTGGAAGGAAAATTCCTCAAACTAATACAAACTATCTACAAAAAACCAACAGCCAACATCATAGTCAATAGAGAAAAGTTGAAAAGAATCCCACTGAGAAACAGCACAAGACAAGGTTGCACCTTGTCCCCACTTTTATTAATATCATGCTGGAGGTGCTAGCTAACAACATAAGACTGTGAAAGGACATTAAAGGCATCCAACTGAGATTCCTTTTTGCAGGCGACATGATTCTGTACATTGTAAATCCCAAAAAATATACAATGGGAGTACTTACAGTGATAGAGGAATATGGAAGAGTGGCAGGATATAAGATCAACAAAGATAAGTCTATCAGTTTGCTATATACATTGGACAGGATCATGGAAGAGGATATCAAGAAGGCAGTACCCTTCACAATAGCCAAGAATAAATTGAAATACCTAGGAATATGTTTAATAAAAAAACCTAAAGATCTATACAAGGAAACCAAAAGCGACCTCCACAAATGGAAGAACATCCCATGCTCATGGATTGGAAGACTCAACATAGTAAAGATGCTAATCTTACCTAAAAACACGATTCAAATGCCAACAACCTTCTTCAAAGAATTGGAAAACTGACCATCAATTTCATATGGAGAGGGAGGAAGACCTGAATTAGCAGATAACTCCTCAGAAAAAGGACAAAGTCAGAGGCGTCGCTTTACCTGATTTAACACCTGCTACACAGCCACAGTGGTCAAAAGAACATGATATTGGCATAATAACAGATACTCAGACAAGTGGAAAACAACAGAAAGCCCAGAAGTAAAACCATGAGCATATAGACAACTGATCTTCAATAAGGGCCCCAAAAGCATAAACCTGGAAGTGGATGCCTTCTTTAACAAGTGGTGCTGGAAACATTGGGTATCCACATGTAGAAAAATGAAACAAGATGTCTACCTCACCCCATGCACAAGAACAAACTCAAGGTGGATCAAGGACTTAGAAGTAAAACCCTAAGCCATTAGGACCATCAACGAAGGAATTGGGACTAACTTAATTTCATTGGCCCAGGGAATACAGCCTGTCACTGCAATAGGGAAGGGTATACACACAGGTGAACTGGAAATTGACAAATGGGATTTAATAAGAATAAGACACCTGTGATTGTCAAAATAATTCACCAAGAGGGTAACAAAGCAACTCATGGACTGGGAGAGGATTTTTAGCAATGACACATCTGACAAAGGGCTCATTACTAAACTCTACAATGCACTCCTGGCCTGCAAAAAGAGGAAAACAGTTAACTCCCTGAGAAAGTGTGCAAAAGAACTGAAGAGAAATTTCACTAGGGAGACCAGTATGGTCAATAAACACATGAGAATGTGCTACTGATCATTAGCCATAAAAGAAATGCAAATTTAAACAACCATGAGATACCATCTAACACCCTTGAGGTTAGCTCAAATCAGTAAATCAGAGAGCAACAAATGTTGGAGAGGATGTGGTGAAATAGGAACTCACCTCCACTGCTGTTGGTCAGGTAGATATGTACAGCTACAATGGAAAACAATCTGGAGATATTTATAGAGAATGGAAATCGGTCCACCTCATGACACAGCTATCCCTCCACTGGGCATATACTCAGAAGAGGTAAGAAATAAAATATGATCAGTTGACTGCTCCCCATTGTTTATTGTGATGCAATTCACAATCACAAAGAGTTAGAAACAACCTATATTTCCATCGATAGACAAAAGGATTAGTAAACTCTGGCACATAACACAATGGAGTACTATGCAGCACTGAAAGCACGGATGATTACATGAAACATGTCATTTCATGTGAAGAGTTGGAGGACATTATACTAAGTGAGGTCAGCCAATCACAAAAGGACAAATACAACATGGGTCCCCTGAGGTAAGTATAATCAGCACAGTAGCTATAGAAGAAAAGACACTTATCTCACAGTATACGGGAGGAGGCACAAGCAGTCAGGTGGAGGTCAGATTAAATCCAAGGAGATATATGTGAATCCAACATGAAGGGGAAAGGAGGAGAGAGATAAGTGGGGGAGGAACTGAGATGATGGCATGGGGGAAGTAGGGCACTAACCCACCCTGGGGGAGAGTATTGGTTATATCTCCATAGAATTGGGAGTGTGCATACAGACCCCACCATGACTCACCAAACCAGGAAGGCAACATAACCACGTGGAGGATTGAATGAAAAGATTGGGCTACAGGTCCAGCTCCAAACAAAGCCTATCTGACCCCACCCTAGAAGTATGTGCTACAGAGAACAACACTAAACCTTCAGGTGGGGGAAAAGAGCTGACTTACCATGCCCACACGGAAGCAAACCAAGAAAGAAAAAGAGAAAGGGACAGTTAGCCTAGACTCTGTATTGGCACACCAAGCCCAGAGGACGATGTCCCTCCATGGAGCTGCTGACACACAGAGAAGATTGTAGGATGGCCAATAACTCAAGACATGTTGTCCCTAACTGGAGTGTACTATGACAGAGGACAATAATGGGGACACATGGTGGGGAGATAATGAGGCCTGAATCCCCCACAGTGGGACTAACCAAGAAGGGAACATAACAGATCATCAGTTGGAGCAAAGCCTATCCACAAAGCCCATAAAGAGCCCCCCAAATAGACTTCGAGCTAGGAGGGGCAGACCCCAGAACTCCCCCAGAACCAGGGGGCAGAGATTCAATAAGGCTAGCTGTTAGACCTGGAACTATGTATGTTTCCCCCTCCCCCGCTCTCCTTTTCTTTTTCAAACTTTTGTTTATTGTTTGGAGTAGGACATTGCTGGTTTGCCTAATAATATAAGACAGACATGGGAAGCAAGCTTGGGGAGAAAGAAATGGGGCCAACAGCCCCAGAGTGTCTTGAGGGGAGAAGGTGGGATGGGAGGAGGGAGGGTGTGGTGAGCAAACAAGGCCATAGATAGGGGAACGACCAGGGAATTAAAACCAACATTTAGAGGTTGTAGAGATCTTGTGGGTATTAGAGAAACACCAATCTAACTGGAAAGAAGTACTAAGAGGTGGAAGAAGGGGGGATGTGGTGCTTGGGCTGGAGGTGGAAAAAGGAAACAGAGGAAAGCTCTAGGAAGCAATGCTATAGATAGAGGTACTAGCAGAGGTGTGTACACATGTAAATATATTAAGCCATAAAAAATAGAGGTGCTGGCCTATGTACATATATTTATAAGGAAATACACTGAGGCTGCAGATGGTCCTTGGACCTCAGTTCATACCCCATCTCAATACAGAACACTTTGTTCTAAGAAAGTGGAATTTTATGATGCTCACCGCACCCCCAAGCCCCAACGCGATCACTGAAGACAAAATGGGTGCATAAGCAGATGTGGTGAAGACAGAGGATGAGGCCCAGCTATCGAAAGATATAGCATCTGGGGTCTTAAAGGCTTGAAGTTAAACAAGTGGCCATCCAACATGGAAGCCACAAGCCCACATGGAAGAAGCATATCAGCTGGTGCGATCATGAGGTGTCATCAGGACTGGGTAGTAGGCATCAGAAGATTCATGACAAACAACAAACAATCAAACAAAAACTCATTGGTGAGAATGAGGGGGGTTGGAGTGAAGACCCAAAGCCCATCTGTAGACAATAGAACATCCCCCACAGAGGGGTCGCAAGGAAGGGATGAGTCAATCAGGGTGCAGTAGAGCACTGATGGATCATGCAATGTACCTTTGGTTTCTTGAGGCTTCCTCACCCCCCACTATCATGACCCCATTACTGCTTCCCACTCTGGACTGGACCGGAGCATGCACATAGGTTTAGGCAAGAGATAAATCTCATGACACACGGAACCAAGGAACAGGAATGGGAATAGTGATACCAAAAGGGTAGGGGGAGGAGGGGTGGGAAGATGGGGAGGCACATACCCCTCCAGGGGAAAATAACAGAAACCATAAGGGAGACAGCTGTAGATGTGAGATATGAAAATAATACCATTCAATAAATTACCAAGGGGCCATGAAGGTTGGGGGAGGGGAGGGAGGGAAAAAAAGAGGAGCTGATCTCAAGGGCTCAGTAGAAAGTAAATGCTTAGGAAAGAATGATGGCAATATATGTACTAATATGTCTGATACAATTGATGTATGGATTGTAACAAGAGTTGTAAGAGCTCCTAATAAAATGATCTATAAAAAATTTCACAGTGACTTAATACATCTGAGATAAACCACGATATGAACAAACAAAATACAAATAATACAGAAAATGTAGAAAACCAGATCAGGCCTAATGTGCCTCAGAGGGGGAATCAATTGACAAGGTTTAAATGTTCAAGTCAGGTTTACCCTTTTGGTCTTCTATAGTGATCTCTCCAATGGACTCTATTTGGTAAACAATTTCCTCCCAGTCCATTATTATTATTATTATTTTAGATAAAGTTGTTTGCCACTAAAGACTCCAAGTACATTTCAATTTTAATCTGTCTCTCTTTTTTTAAGCCCCTGGGACCACTGTTTCTGTTTGAGGCAAAAGGAATCTGTAGGGATATATATATATTTAATTATGAGGTTAAAACAATTAAAAAATGTTTTGTTTCTGTGTTTAAGGTAAACTGGTTTGTCACTAAAGACTCCAAGTAAATTTTTATTTTAATTTGACCTCCAAATCCATTTCAGTTTTACCTTCTTTTTGTTTAAGTCACTGTGATAGGTAGGTTTAGTCCTGGTTTTGATTCTCTAGAGAACCCTGTCTAACATAGTCACTAAAACCAATGTTTAGATTTGAGGGATAAGGAAACAGGAAGGATTTTTTTTGAAAGAAACATGCTAGGTATATTTACATAGGCCATCTCCAGAAATGAAATAAACAGCATTATCCTGTTAAGCCCTCAATATTGATGGTTCTTCCCCCAACACATCCAACTTTGAAACCTTTATCCCTACTTACTGTTCTATATCAAGACACTTAAAAGAGAGCTACATGACCAGAAAAATGAAAGATATACATATTTGCATTAGTTTTAAATGAAAGATGACCTAATAGAATGTATTAATTATCAAACAATATCACATGCAAGCAAAATTTTGCTCAGTATAATTCAAAAACAGCAACATATTGACCGAGGGTTGCCAGAGATTCAAGCCAGATGAAGAACAGTGCATGGGAAAACGGGTATCATTGCTGGCATCAAATGGACCTTAGGTGAAAGCAGAGAATACCAGAAAGATGTTTAATTCATTGACTATGTAGGAGCATCAGGGTGTGTGGATCACAACAAATTATGGATCACACTCCCAATTCTGGAACACTTCATTAGCCTTTGTGGACCAATACAGTGACTGAGAGGAAGCCCTTCTAACAGAAAAAAACGAATACTAAATCAGTTTAAAATCAGATAAGGTATATGTCAGGATTGTAACTTTTCATTATACATATTCAATCTGTATACTAAACAAATAATCTGAGAAGCTGGACTGCATGAAGAACCTCGCATCAGGATTAAAAGAAGACTCATTAACAATCTGCAATATGCAGATGGAACCAACTTCCTAGCTGAAAGCAAGGAAGAGTTGAAGCATACACTGATAAAGATCAAAGACTGTAGTGTGGGTTACAACTCAGTGTGAAGAAAGCAAAACTCCTCATACCTCGACAAATAAACATCACAAGAAATGGAGAAAAGATTGAAATTGTCAAGGAATTCAATTTACTTGGATACACACACATTGATCATTGAAACATGTCAAGAAATCAAATAATAAATTACATTGAGCGTTTCTGCTGCTGCACAAAACCCCTTTAAAGTATTAATGTAATATATTACATTGATGTCTAAGGTGTGCCTGACTCAAGTTATGTTCTTTCCAATCACCTTATTTGGATATGAAATCTTTATAATGCATAAAGACTACGGGAGGAAAGTTAATGCATTTGAATCATGGCATTGACAAACAATATTGAATATACCATGAACTACCATCAAAGTGAAAAAAAAATGGTTTGAAGAAGTACAGCCAGAATTCTCCTTAGAAACAAGGATGGCAAAATTTCATCTCACATATTTTGGGCATGTTACCATGAGGAACCAGTCCATGGAGAAGTACACAATGCTTGGAAAAATAGAAGGTCAATAAAAAAAGAGGAAGGCCCTCAACAAGATAGATACAGTGGCTACAACAATGTGTTTAAATATAGTAACTATTGGATGACACAGGACTGCCAGTTTCATTCTGTTATACACAGGGTCACTATGTTTTGAAACCAACTGTGCCACCTATCAATAGCAACATAGTTAGCCTGAATGTTGAGCCATGTGGTAAACAGTTCCAGGAATGAGGGACCACCGTTTGGGGGTTTCATAGTTCTCTATCACACTACTAAGCTTGCCCTTTTTGGTTTGGTTTTGTTTAAATTATTTTGAGCTTTGTCCCTTATTTTCCCCAATTACATTTAGATACTCCTATTGTAACCCACTTCAGAAAACTGGCAGTGGAAGCTGGGTACTGTCTGGTGTCAAGGTCACAGAGATTGAGGCTCACATACTCCAATAGTCCTTGGGCTATGTGGTAGTTAGATGATTTTAGGTCAAACAGACACTCGTAGGTACGGGTGGAGTCAAACTTGTCAATCAGGTCACAGTCTGATGGTGCTTCGTTGGGGGTATGGCTTTTTCATAAGGAGAACCCTAGGGACCTCTTTCATGTCAGCACTTCAACTTCCTGCTTTCTGACCCCACTGAGAACTCCTGGAACTCTGTCATGTTTCCACTGACGGATCCACATGATTCTTCAATTACCACCTGTGAGCTTCCTGCATTCTGCATCATTGTATGTGGCTGTGTGAGTCTGAAGAAGGACTTATGGACTAGTATTAGACTTATGGACTGCAGAGGGATTGGCTTTCTTGATATATTATTACTTCTTCATATTAAGTTTTCTCTTTTACGTATATGACTGTCACTGGATTTGTTTCTCTAGCCAGACTGGCCTAACACAGACTACTTGATTCTTTGTGTCTTTGAGTTTCTTTATACTTTTTTGCTCCAGACAGGGAGAGACCAATAGGTTCTTCTTAGATGGTCACACAAAAGTTTTTAGGACCCCACTTGCTATTCACCAAAGTAGGATATATAACATTGCCGTTGTGGTCTATGTTATGCCAATTAACCTTGGTGTCCCATGAGACTATGAACCTGAGCTCTCAAGTTCAGCAACTGATTTCCTCAAGTTGTTCTGTTATGGTTAAGAAGTTGTCATAACACTGTCCCCATAGTCATGGATTGATTTACAACACATATAAATATGTCATCTGTTAAGCATATACATATATGTATTCATGGATATAGTCCTATTCACCTTCCCACCCTTATTAAATTTAAGTGTCTACTCAAATACACCCAATATTGTCTGTTTCTACTACATTTTTAAATAAGAAGTGGGAGTTTCCAAAATATTTAGACCACTATATTTTCTCAAACTTAAATCATTCATCATTCTCTTTTGTTAGTTGCTCTTTACATGCCATACGACATAAATATGTCCATTTTGTTCTCAATAGCTCTTCTCTCAATAACATATTAATTTATGTGATATCATGGAATCAATCTTTGGCAATATATTTTCCCCCATTTTATTTCCCAAAACATATGTGCTACAAACCCCAATTAGTTTACACTTCACAGTTATATGCAACATGCAGAAAATATAAATAAATGGTTGCTAACTTATTGATTAAAAAGTGCATATTACCAGTCTCATTTTCAGACACCAGCTCTTGGACTTATAGCCAACATTTATTTGTCCCTTCCAAATATCTCTCCATTTGGATATTTTCTTCCTGAAGAAGTCTGGAGATGGAGTATAGGATATGAATCAGAGACATTTAATATACAATAGGAATTAGAATAAAATTAATAAGAAAAGGAAATTGAAAAGAGGTACAATTTTTATGGCTGGAAAAATAAACTCAAACCTATTGTCAATGAGTTGATTCTGACTCATAACTTCTCTATTGGACAAAGTAGAAAGCCCCATTGGGTTTACAAGGCTGGGTCTATAATATTAATGGAAACAGACTTGTCATATCCTTTTCCCATGGAGCAACAGGTAGGGTCAAACTTCTGACCTTTCTCCTGATTAACAATTACCAAAACCCCAAACATTAAACTCACTGCTATCAATCTGATTCCTACTCATAGCAAATCTGTATAATATTTCCTGGAATGTTATTTTTTTTTGGGGGGGGGGAGTTTCATCTTTCTCTCACAGAGAAAATAGTGGGCTTGAATTTTCCAGCCATACAGTTAGCAAACATCCCACAGTGCCAGCAGGGCCCCTTGTTTAACACATGAAACCAAACTCACTGCTCTTGAGTTGATTCTGACTCATAATGATCCTACAGGACAGGGTAGAGCTGCTCCTGTGCATTTCCTAGATGCTAGCTCTTTATGGAAGTAGAAAGCCCTTTCTTTCTCCCACAGAGTAGCTAGTGACTTTGTACTACTGACCTTCCAAACAGCAGCCCAACTGGTAAGCACTACACTACCAGGTCCATAAGAGAACAAAGATCAGTGGATTAGTAGGAAATGATATAAAAGATTGACAAGCAGTCATCTAAATGAGACATCACCTATGTTCACATGGAGGGAGCATGCCAGGCTGTGTGACCCAAGGATTGTAAATAATAAAATTCAGATCTAAAGAGGGAATGGTATCAGAGCTTAAATTGTGAACACCTGGTTTACAGAAGGCTGTAGATGGCAGCGGAATCCCAAAATCCATTTGCAGGGTCCACACATGGATTAAGCCTCTGGTGAATGCCCTCTAATCATCATTGAGGGATGTGAATACCCCTGCTATCAGAGAACATTGTAACGTCGATTATGGCAGACGTAGTTAGGTCAAAATGTAATATTATTTGATTACCTTTTGGGGCCATTTTAAAGGTATTTTAGTTTTTTAAAAGGAGTGAAAGGGAAATACACATATGTATGTATGTAGTATGGCTTTCCATTTATGTAGGTCTCTTGATATTTAGGAGTAGTGTTGTATAGTTTTCTCTATAGACATATTTCATGTACCTACTTAAAATTATTCCTAAGAATTTAATCATTGTGGGGGCTATTGTAAATGTTATTATCTTTCTGATTTCTTTTTGAGAGTTCATTTGGTTAGTGTAGAGGAATCTCACTGATTTCTGTATGTTGTGCTTGTACACTGCCTCTGTACCGAATACTTATCTAAAGGAGTAGCTTTTTTGTTAAATCTCTGGGACTATCATTCTATGGGATCATCATTTCTAGGTTCTGGAATAGTTTGAGTAGAAATAATGTCAATTCTTCTCTGTGTAGTCGAAGACCCACTCCAAAGTCATCTGCACAAGTGCCCCCCATTTTTTATTTTAATGTTTTAATTATGAATTGAAAGATGGTTTACAGAGAAAATCCATTTTATATTAAGCAATCATATCTATTATGATTCATACCATTAGATGATTGCAATTCCCAAAATATGACATCTCTTACCACACTTCCTCTCTGTGTTTCCCATTTTCATTCCCTCTTTTCCCTAACCCATCTTGCTTTCTGAACTTGGTCTTTAGGCAAATGGTAGCCTTTTGATGTCATATGATTGAGATCTAAGGAATAAATATCACCCAATACCAAAGACCTCTTTATTGTGGGGTTGAAAATTGAGTTCAGAGCCATAGTCTCATGATTCCAGGAGATTGTATGCAACCTGTAAGCCTAATTGCTCATTTTTCAACAAATGATTTTGAATTTTTATCCACATTTTTCTCTCACTCTATTCAAGACCTTCTTATGTAACTCCTATCAGAGTGCAAGTACTAGTACCTGAGCACCAAGTAGTTCTTCCCATTTGGGTTCATGGAGGCTAAAAGTCACAGGGTCCACTAGTTGTTTGGCAAGGAGTTCCCCATGAATCTTTGATTTCTCCACTCTTGTTTATGATGGGTGAGGAAAGACCCATAGTGGCCCTTCAATGATGGCTCCAAAGATGTTAAGATCCCAGTACTACTCACACACACAAAAAAGGATGTGGAAACATTGCAGACTTTGTGTGTCTTTGTGGATTATGCCATGCCAATTGACCTTAAGGTTCCTCAAGACTGTGGTCCTGAGACCTGAGACCCAACAACTTATTTCCTTTGGGTTATGGGTAAGAAGTTTTCATAACTTTGCCTCCCGTATGTTTTATTATACTCATGTAAGTTTTTAATGCATGTGAAAATACATATGCAGATGTACCCTTTTTAAATCCTATATGTATTCAAGGATATTTTCCTTGTGATGGAGTGAAAGTTCTTAATATGGCTCTTCTACCCAAACCTCTGTAACTTCTATTAAATTATTGAGTGGGACTATGCAAATAGGGTGTGTGTAACACTAATAGAGAAAATTGGTCAATTTTCATTACCACCCTCCTGGCTACACGGATGAACAATCTTTGAAACAGCAGCAGAGGAGAGAGAAACCCAGAAGACCATGGAAGAGCACATTTTAAGATCTATGTCTGAAGTGATTGAGGCCACTGGGACAAGATGAATGGCAGACTATGGCATGGACACTGAAAAGTGCAGCACTGAGATTATAGGGTAACTTCTCCACATCTGGCCTGAGACTATGAAAGTGTGGGACAGAATAACTGGCAGGATGGCTTCTTGTCCCATGGAGGCAAAGGCTAAGTATGGTAGTTACATAATTTGTCATCAATTTGAGACTTAAGAGTGAAGGGGTGGGGTTTAAGGCTAAACTCAAATCAGGTTACAGCTTGATGCCCTCATTTGGAGACACTAAGGAGATACATAACTCACTGGAGGTGGGACACTTGCTCACTTCTTGTGAGAAATTTCTGCTGCCAAGACAGATGGAGCTATGCTAGTGCCTTGGAGCTGGAGGTGCCCCATGGAGACCCCTGCCAGCGCTGAGATGCTTACACTGCCACTGGGTCGACAAGGCTTTCCACCTACTGGCCTCTGATCTTCCTGCATTCTGCATCATTGCATGTGTTTCATGAGACTGAAGAGGAATTTATAAGTTTGCTATCACACATATAGGCTAATATTGGACTTATGGACTTGATATGGACTGTGCTGAAATGTTTTCTCAATATTCTGTTGCTCTTGTACATAAAGGTCTTTCTTATACACATATGAGTGCCTCTGGATTTATTTTTCTAGTCAACTCAGACTAACACACTACAGAATAAAGTGGTGGAGAGACAGGACTGGAGAGAGACATACCTGCTGGCTGAGGAGGCCAACGACTGTATCCTTACTGTTTGCTTATTCTAACTTGTGATAACCTATGAACTTCCCTAATAAACCCACTTGAGGAGTCTGGTGTACAAGTTGGAATGTGATTTACATGGTCGGTATTTCAAAACCACCAACTGCTCCATGGGAAAAAGACTGGGCTTTCTAGTCCCATAAACAGTTAAAGTTTCAGAAACCCACTGAGGATTACGGTGAGTAAGCATTGACTCAATTGCAATGAGTAATAAGCTCCCTTAGTTGTGAGTATGGCCTATGAATTCTGTGTAGCCATTGGAATGAATTACTGAACCTAGCCTTGACGGTTAGGCATTAAGTCAAGTAGTCACTCCTGGGTAAGGGTAGAGGTGGAGCCCAACTTCCCAAATGAGTGGCAGCCTGATGACATATCCTTGGTTCCCTAAGCCTTTTTGTAGAGACACACCAAAGTCAAATCCTCTTTGACACTTTGCCTTCTGCTGGAACTGGATCTTGCATCTGGTTCCTCCAACTCCTATTGAGCTTGGGAGGCATCAATGGACTACTGATGGTGGATTCATTCTGGATTCATTGGGCCAACCTCAGATTTGTATTACCTCTGCATCTGACAGCCTGTGCCCCAGTCCCTGCTTGTCTCTGTTTTGTCACTCTGCTTCCTCTTCAGTCAGCTTCCACCAATCAGGAGAAGCCTTACTTTAACTGGATTGGACTTACTTATTTCTACCATTGTGTAAGACATGTCTTGGTGTGTTAGACAGGGTTCCCTAGAGAGATAAAACCGAATTGCTGATAAGTTAATATATTTATTAAAAATATAATTAGATATATAACAATAAATGAACTATTAAATCATATACAGATAAATATATAATACAAGAAAGAAACAGTTAAATTATAAAGCACTACAAGTTGCTCAATTCAACTCACTCCCGTGAGACAGTTGTGAGAGACTAGCAGTCCTTCAAGTCTAGTCTGCTGCCAGATCTTCCTCTATTTATAGAGAGAGCTAGGCTATGTCGTCACAGCAGCCAATCAGAAGGCAGGTCACCAACTGCCAGCCAGGTCACCAACCGCCAGTCCCCAGCTCCAGAGATGTCTTAAAGGGACCTCAACTTAGACACAGTCCACAGGCTAGGCGTCCCACAGGTAGTGTAGCCTTTAAATTGAGGCACAGAACAAGCAAGGCAGCCGGACATTGGTCTGATGATCAAATAGCGAGAGACAAGAAAGAAGAGGCTCACCAAGCCATTTATCTCTCTGCCCTTCAGTTAATCCCACTTGCGTTTATTGGCCAGGCTGGCACAATAAACTATCTCACTTGGTATGAATTGCCTTCTATATACAAATGCAAAACACAGGTTTTGCTTCTCTAGAGAACCCAACCTAGAACATTTGGTACTGGGAGTGCTCCCAGAGGAACAAAATGGAAAAGATGAGGTTTCTAAATTGGGTCTCACATTTAACTAGGCCTATAGACACCAGGAACTCTGCCTCTGAAAGTACAGACAAGTGTGTCAATACTAGTAAAAAGGACACCATTTTCATAAGCTTTTATCCCACTTGGATGGTACTCAGTTTTAATCCTCATCCTCAGCAAATGTTGCAGATGAAGTTTGTCCAATTTCAATCATTTTTACTCATTTCCTTCCCTGGATCCTGATATTCTATCGCCCATTTGGAATATGAGATGTGCGTGTGTGTGCATGCATGTGCATGCACTGAAGTTGGGGGGGGGATACATTTGATAATATTTCTAAGAAAAGCTTTAACTTTCCATAACAAAAAAATGTGCTTTCTATCACTCTTAGCTCTGAACCTCTTTTGGAAAGCACAGCCAAGCTGATAGAATATAGAGCCAGCCAAGAAATATGGTGAAAATGCTGAGTCTTTATTGAACAATGCTTTGGTTGTCTAATGCATATAGCAATAGGAAATTGGACATTAGGGCCATTCATAATCTGTGCATGGGACTTGTAACAACAAGAGAGGACAGGCACGACTCAACCAACCAAATAATGGCATGTTCCAATTTGCTTGGCTCTTTGTGGTTCAGTAATACTGTCCTCTAATTCATTCTTCACAGGTTCTGTCACTGGGTTCTCCTCTTTTCTTTAATATTTGGAGGATTTTGTCTGAATTAAGAAACATTAAATCTCAATGAAAAGAAGAAAAATCACATTCATCTTAACCAATTACCACTATATGTAAATAGATTTATACATATACACAAACACAAAAATGCTATCCACATGTTAACCCTTCGAAGAATATTCAAGATTTCTAATAATAGATGTTTTTAGTTGCTTTTTTCAATGTTTAATAGCTAAGAATATTTGGAAAA
The DNA here is from genome assembly GCF_000313985.2 of Echinops telfairi. NCBI lineage: Eukaryota > Metazoa > Chordata > Mammalia > Afrosoricida > Tenrecidae > Echinops > Echinops telfairi. The sequence continues at coordinate 4,151,823 of NW_022103942.1, read as the reverse complement.
ATGTGGTTCAATTTTTAATATACTGACATAAATTTTCCTTGCCTTTCTACCTTGATTCTTCTACTCATGCCCCCACCACTACAAACTTTTTCAAGTAACTTTTCAAAGTATTTAAATATTCACAAGTAGAGATGTTAATCCAAACTGGAGCATTGACTCTAGATTATTCTTGCTAAGATGCCAGATATCCCTTGCAATGGAGCAAGAGCAGTCACGGCCTTTAGTAAATGGTTAATTTTTCACAGAACAAAACCTAAAGTCATGCTCTGTAGGTGGTGTAGTGAATGATGCATTGGCCTGATAACCACAAGTTCAGCAGTTCAAATCCACCAGCTATTCCTCCATGGAAAGATGAGGTTTTCTGCTCCCATAAAGATTTACAGCCTCTGAAATCCACAGGGTGCAATTCTATCCTGTCGTATAATGCCACTGTGAGTCCAAATTGACTTGTCAGCAGTGAGTTTCAATTGAATTACCGTGGAGTAGATTCTGACTCATTGCCACCATGTAGAATAGACAGGAACTGCACTACAGAGTTTCCGAGATTATAAATCTTTATGGAAGTACATTGCTTTATCTTACTTTTGTGATCTCAAAATATTCACCATTCAGTTAACAGCCAAATGCTTAAGATATTGTATCACCAAGGCTCATTTAGACAGAGAAAGAGAAGGAAAAACGGTTTGGGGCACAAGGCTATCTATAGTGGGTTGGTGATGATGTGACAAAAGGGGTGTCTATGGAGACAGTAAATAAAAGGGATGGCAATGAGTTCACAGGCACATACAATTTTCTTTTACAGAACAACTATTTATGTGGAAAAGTTTGTTACTGAAATGCTTAAACCTTAAAGGGACAAGATTGGTTGAAACCAAAAGGGAAAAATAAGTACTTTGTAAAATTGTTGCTAATTCTTCAAACCAGAGTCAATGCTATAGAGTCAATTCTGACTCAAAGTGACCCTGATTCATAGTGAGGCTTTCTATTCCCATAAAGAGGTACAACCTTGGAAGCCCACAGGGGCAGATCCACCCTACTTGTAGCATAGTTTTAGTATGTTAGATGTTGTTATATTTGTTCTCATTTGCAGGTGCCCTAGGTATAACCGAACTCAACCCTGCTTGGTCCTCTATCATCCTCACAAGCCTTGCTAATATAATTCATTGTTGCAGCTGTGTCAATCCATTTCATTAGGTCTCTCCCCCCTTTTTTTTCTGATGGTCTACTGTAGCAAGGACCATGTCCTTCGCCAGGAACTAGTCTCTCCTGATCACACGCCCAAAATATTTGAGGTAAATTTTCACTTCTAAGGAGCATCTGGTTGTATTTTTTTCAAGATATGTTTGTTTTTTCTTACGGAAGTGCATAGTATCTTCAATATTCTTTGACCACACTGCAATTCAATAGCATCAATTCTTCTTCAGTTTTTCTTATTCATTGTCTGTCCTTTACATGCATATGAGATGGTTGAAATAACTTGGTGTATTAGTTTGGGTACTTTAGAGAAACAAATTCACAGAAACTCATGTATAAGAGAGAGTTTTATATAAAGGTTAAGTGAGCATCAAGAAAACATCCCAATCCAGTGCTTCCCAAGCCCACAAGTCCAACATTAACCCATATGTCTAAAACCAGTCCACAAAGTCCTCTTCCATCTCACAAAACAGACACAATGATGCCAACTGCAGGAGGAAAGTCAAATCAGTGAGCATGTAAGCATTTCAGCGCTGGCAGGGGTCTCCACACGGGTGCTCCAGCACCCAGGTCTGCATCAGGGTAGGCTCATGTGACTTCTCCTCAGGGACGTCTTGCAGGAAGTGAGCCTTTCCAGCTGAAGCAGGGAACTGGCTAAGGCAGCTGCACCCTGGTCAGACCATCACAAAGCAAGAGACCCGAGAACTAGAAAGGCGAGGCTCACTGAGCCATTTAGCTCTCCATCCTTCAATTAACCCCACATGTGTTTATCGGCCAGGTTGGCACAATAAACTAACTACCTCACTTGGCTTAGTCCTGTCCCAGCTTAGTCCTCAAGGTGGTATCTTTGCCTCAACACTTTAGAATTATCCAATGCAATATATCGTTTTAATTCTTGACTGCTGTTTTTTTGACCATGGATTGTGGATCCTAGTAAAATGAAATCCTTGACAACTCACTCCTTTCTCTGTTTATCCTTATGACAGGTGTTGGTCTAGTTGTGGGGATTTTTGTTTTCTTTATGTTGAAAGTGTAATCTATACTGAAGTCTTTAGTGTCTGATCTTCATCAGTACATGCTTCAAGTCCTCTTGGCATTCAGCATGTAAGGCTCTGTCACCTGTATATTACAGGAATCTCCCTCCAATCCTGATACATAATTAATGCAAATATTAGTCATTTTACATATTTGACTATATATCTACTATTTATATTTCTGTTTTGCCAGCCTATAAAGTAGGCAAGTAGAGTCCTGGGTGCCACAGGGGTTACATGTTGGACTGCTGACCACAAGGTGAGCAGTAGGAAACCTCCAGTGAGCCTCAGGGCAGAAAAACAAGGCTTTCTACCCTGGTAAAGAGTTACAATCTTGGAAACTCATAGGGGTAGTTCTACCTTATCCCACAGGGTTTCTAAGTGTTGGAATTAACTCAGTAGCAGTGAATTTGGTTTTTAGTTGGTATGAAGTAGGCATAGCAGTTAGCAGTCTAACTAAACATGTTTGGTTTATTTATTACTTTTTCAAATGTATCAAGAAAGGAACAAGAGAGATCAAGTGCCATAACCAAAGTCCCATAACCAGTTAATGGTAGAAGCAGTCTACAAACACTTTCTGAATACATCCCAGTAGTTATTATCATGTGCTCCAAAGATTCCTGAGAAATTCTTCTGGCTCTTCCTTGGGAAAGAGGCAAGAGACAATGAGTATATTTCCAAATGATTTCTATTTATTCTCTTTGCATGAAAAGATAGTACATGTCAATCGTAAGCCTCTGTTGTTGGTTCTTTCCAGTTGTCTTTTTTTGTGTGTTTAAATTTACACGCTTCCTAATTCACACTAATACCTTCTGCCACACCTGACCCGATTTAAACTAGACTTTGCTTACATTATGGAGAAAAAGAAGGCTACTGGCAAAGAAAAACAAACAAAAATATCACCTAGTTTGAGCTTCCAAGATTCTAACATAAACCATAAGTTTGGAAAATTTCTTAGCTATCAAACTTTTCTGTGATCAGAGGAGGAAAAAAATAGCTAACTGAGTTATAGGAGAGAAAATAATTTGGAAAGAAAATAATAAAATTAGAAATGATGTGTGGACTCAGTCTGAATTTCTGAGGAAACAGGGAATACAATGCCCTTAAAATTACTATTTCCTCAGAAGGAGAAATCTGAACCTCTTTTTCTAGTGAAGCACATGAAACCTGCATACAAGTCTCATAAAGTAGTCCCTTCTGGTATCATGTTACAAGAAGTATCTGATGTTATGGCATGTTTAAGAATTAGAGTGTTAGAGATAAACTCTCAGATTTCCTAAAGCTTTGAAGTTCCTAGTAAAAGCAAATGTTTCCCTCACCCATAGGGCGACGGTGGCGATACCAGGAGGGAAGGGGGAGGTAGCAAGGGGGAATGGATCACAGGGAGCCGCGTATGGCCTCCTCTCTGGGGGACGGGCACAGCGGGGTGGGTGAGGGGAGGCGCCGGACAGTGTA
>NW_022103942.1:4137811-4147776 GCF_000313985.2 Echinops telfairi | reverse complement strand
AAAAAAAAAAAAAAAAAAAAAAAAGAAGAGGAAAAGCAAGCTAATCTACAGGGCTGATTGTTTTTGGTGTGAAAGAAGGCTATATTAGAGGTGAGGGGAAGATCATCCAGCAGAAGTTCATATATGGGTAGCATTATATCATAAAGATTTCAGCAAGCAAGGGAATGTAATGCAGTATTAAAGGAATTGTTTGCATCTCAAGGAATTGAGACAAATAAAGACCAAGAGGGAGAAGCACCTCCACACTGATGCTAATGTTGTCTTTTTATAAGCCCTAGTGTAAACATAGAACCTACCACAGGAACAAGGAAGAGGAGAGAATTTGACCATGGATGTGATCATATTTAAATTTAAGTGCCTGAGAAATGTAAAGAAAATTACTGAATTTTCCCAGAAGTTTCTTGATTACTTTGTTTCTGCCTCAGATGAAATAAGGGCTCCAATATAAACGATGTTAACTTAACAGATATGCTACATATTAATACACCTAAGCTCTTAATAATGTAAAACATAAGCATGCTACAATAGGCCAGTCTACCATTTCATAATTTATAGTAACAAATAAAAGCATCACACTGAAAGAAAGGAAAAGTGAGAGTGGAAAAGAGGAAGGAAGAAAAGCAGGCAGGCAAGCTGGCTTGGACTTCCTGTAATATTGCCAGTTTACCCCCTAGATGATTGGTGTGGGAGGAGGGAGAGTGAAAAAAAATGGGGCATATCAGCTCCTAACAGAAGCATATACCCTAGCATTACATATATGATAGAGGAGTGTTGAACATTCCGGTGGGAGAATTTAACTTTAAAATTAGGTGTTACTTGGTAATAACCTAAACTTCTAGAGCTAGTGGGTAACCTAAAGATCATCTTCTCCGTTTTACTAATGGGAAAACTGAGCTACCCAAGAGGGAAATTGCTTTTCCTCCTTAACCATGTTCTCTGAATTAATAGTCACAGATAGTGCAGAAATTTAGTGCACTGTAGGAAATGTCTGAATTGCACAAATGTTAAATTGTACTTATGTGAAAAACAACAACAACAACAACAGAAAGGCAGAGAGCAAGTATCTCATGAGAATATTATAACTTTGGAGGGTAATAAAAAAATAAATGAATAAGTAGATATAAAGTACTTTGAAAAAGTGCTAATTACTATACAAAGGTGAACTATCTCTATTAATGTTATTAAAGAAGTCAAACAGTGATTCTCTATACCACAGTGCCTAGGTTGCAATCTCCCAGATGCAGAAAACGATCTTTTGGCCTGAGTTAATGATGCAAAGTGAAGAATGAAATTATTCATTGAACATATGTGGGATGACTATTTTAAACACTGCAGCATGGCTTTGACTACCTTCTTCATTAGCTTCCCCTGCATGAAATCCACAAACATTATTAGTGGTCATAAAATCACCAAGCCCTTCGCAGAACTGACTACAGAATTGACCTCTGTGTGTGACCTTCAGTTTCTTACAGTTCTATAGCCTGATTCACATTGACAAAAGCAATAGTAATTTTTTATTGTATCCCAATTTGTCAGCCATTAATTTCAAATGACACTTTGATTTTCATGTTACTGCACAGATCTAAAAGGAGAGTCTGACAAGATTTTATCACACTGCTTTGTAACTTTGAAAATGTCAATCAAATCTATTATAACTCCTATTTTCCAGAAACTTTCCTATGCTCTGCAATAACAATATATTTCATGGGATCAAAAAAGACACTAAAGAATTTGAAAAAATTTGTCTGTCTACTATGTGATTGATTAAAGTATTATTTTTAACTTACTCCCTGCCCTATGTTTTGTTCTCTACATAAAATGATCACTTGCATTATCGCTGATTTTAATATCTGAGAAAAAACATGGACAGCCAATCAAGAAAACAGAGAGCATTTCTATAATATCCCTTTCTTTCTGACAAATGTATTCTCCCCAGGTTGTATACAAATGTTACCACTGCTTGCTTGTTTTACTGGCGCAACTTTTTTCTTCCGTAAAAAAATATTTTATTGGGGGCTCTTACAGCTCTTATTACAATTCATACACAAATCCATTGAGTCAAGCACAGTTGTACATATGTTGCCATCATCATTTTCAAAACATTTTCTTTCTACTTGAACCCTTGGTATCAGCTCATTTTCTCCTTCCCCCAAATTCCCTCCCTCCTGAACCCTTAATATATATTATTCCCCATGTCTGACACCGACTGCTGTCTCCCTTCACCCACTTTTCTGTTGTCCATCCCTCTGGGAGGGGGGTTATATGTAGATCATTGTGATCGGTGTCACCCTTTCTCCCCCCACCTTCCATTTCCCTTCCTGGTATTGCTACTCTCATGATTGGTCCTGGGGAGTTTATCTATCCTGGATTTCCTGTGTTGTGAGTCCTTATATGTACCATCAATGGAGCATCTTGTGGAGTGTTTCACCTGATTAGCCCTCTTCCTAGGTCAACCAGATGGGATCACAATCTACACTTGCAGGTGTGAGCAGAGATCTTCAAGAATCCATCACTACATCTTGATTTTGATGATATTGAAACTCTATTGGAGTCTAAAGTGTGCACATTCGAGGATTGCTTGATCTGCAACTTCTCCCACTTTGAGGGTCATTATCTAACAAATTTTCAAAACATCTTTGTATCATGCATCTTACATTATCTGCCTGTAGGCCTATCTTGAGTCCTGCTTAAATCTTCATCGCCTTTGAGACACTGATTGATCTTATAGTGTCTCCTGTATTAGGCTAACAGTAATATTTTATATGGCAGTTTTCCTCAACTTGAAGTCTTTCACGAGGAGCCCTGATAGAGCAGTGGTTAAAGCACTTAGCTGCTAACCAAAAGAATTGCTGGTTGGAACCCACAAGCCACTCCATGGGAGAAAGTTGTAGCAGTCTGCTTCCACCAAGATTTACAACCTTGATAACCAGTTCGACTCAGTCCTATAGGATTGCCGTGAGTCTGAATCAACTGGACAACACCACAGTTTGGGAATTCTTTCATGAATAAATTGTCTTCTCATTGCAAGATTTGGTTGACATACTATTTTTCAATTAATGGAATATTTGATAAATAGTTGAGTCATATTAAAACATTGTTAAGTGAGAAGCATTTTGATAAATAGTAAGTAGGAGACAAATATCCCCCGGGATTCTGGATGTAGGATAGGTGTGATGAGACATGAATAAAATTGTTTGATATTAGCACATTTCTATTATTGTGTAAAACTTTTGGAAACATGGATTAATATATAAAGGCACCCTGCAATGTCTGCACATAATTGCTCAAGTCTCCATCTTTTTAGTGCTGCATTGTCTTCATTGACTTCTCAATCCTTTGACAGGTAAATAAATGCTTTCCAAATGTCAAGAGTTATATTTCATTGTCACTTGGAACCCTGCTTATTCCTGTCTTTTCTTCACTCCTTTATTTTCTTCCTATTCTTTTGATTTCTTAGCTTACAGTAAGCATTCTAAAAATAGATAGTCCAAAGGAAAACTGGTCATATCTACTCCCACTGTGACATGGTGTAAAGAAAAATTACCATAGTGTGCTTATAAAAACACCTTTCAGGCTAAGAGATCAGCTGGAAAACAAATGTGGAAGGTGCGCGTGTGGTATAGAACCTACACATAAGTATTCAGTTGAAAATTACATCATCCCCAATACTGAAACTTCCAATGAACACACAGAAAACCATACGCATACTTAATAAGGCCCACTCTTTATACAAAAACAAAAAGAGAAATGTTTTACACACTCACACTTGAAGAAAGTACTCCCTCAATCAATACTTCCTAAAGATCATGACTCCATGCCACTGAGCACTTTTTCAGTTGTATATGCCCATGTCAAATGCCTGTATTCACTATAATTTGAATACAAGCATCCTAAGACACAAAAGAGGCAAAAATATAAGTGCACCATGCATGTCTCAGTGGTCATGAGAGAGCCAAAGTAGGTCATTATAGGTTGTCCAGGAAACTGTCTTTGACTAATTCTGAATCCAGAGCAAATATGTATACTTATTGTAATCTTGATTGTATCAACCACTTCTGTGGATTTCAAAAACAAGAACAAAAGCAACAACAACCACTCAAAAAAATCACCCACTTCTTTCTTGTGAGAGATTCCTGGATTTAGGGTTTGCTCTATTAAGGTTTCATCAAGTCAGTTGACAACTCTTCTCACACTATTTTTGAACAAAACATACTAGGGTCCTGATGAGAGAGTCTTCCCTTGGTGGTCCATGGCAGTGCTGATGAAAATCCGAGTTGCTCAATCAAAGCAGCACATGGTGGGGGAAGTGTGCATGTGCTCAGTTTCAATACACTGTGTGGTCCTTAATATTTCCAATAAATATAGTGAATATGAAATCGTATCCCCATTGAGAGGCGGAGCCATAGATACTGAGAGCAATGAACTGCACTTTCCTGTCATATTGTCCATTTCCACTTCTCCACTTCCTCACAGCTCCCATTAAAACTTTCATTCCTTTTAATCTGGTGTCTATATGCCTTTATCATTTACAAACGTATTCTTGCTAAGATCATGAATAACATTTATACAACCAAAATTAAGAAAACAATTTCAGTCTTCAACCTATTTGAATTTTTTTAAGCACTTTCTGCTTTTGGTTCTCATGCTGCCATACTCCCTTAGTTTAAGCCCTTTACTTTGTCCTTATCACTATCCTTTAAAAGCTCCAAATTCTTCTGGAATTCCCAAATAAGAGTGTGTTTTTTCCAAGTTATGTTAAAGGATACTTTACATAAAAAAGAACACATTTGGTAATTTAAATTTTTTTCAGGTGCCCAAGTCAATAAAACCAATTTCTACAATTATTCTGTGGGACCATCATTAATATCCTGAGCCACATTTTCCATCTCCATAAACACAAAACTCTATAATATCTGAGGGATGATTCATGGCATCCTCCCTGTCTCTCCAGCCTTTGTAACTACTATCAAACTCTAGTCTCTATAACTTTACCAATCTATAAAATTTGTTATTTATGCCATACAAAATTTGTCCTTTCATGATTAATGTAATTTCTCTCTGAATAATGTTTTCTATGTCTATCCTTGTTATGATATACATCAAGTCTTCATTTCTCTTTAAGGTAGGGTAATGTTCAATTGTACACCTCATTTTGTTTGGCATTGATGTACATCACTGTTTCCATCTTTTGGCTTTGGTGTACGTACGTGGGTTTTAGTGTCACTGCTGTCAGGTCTTGTGGATGTAGATCTAAGAATGGAAATAGTAGCTTCCCATATTTTTGCCGTAAGACAAGATTTGTCAAATATTTTAAGGAAACCCAGTTTTAAGGAAACATAGTGACTTTATTATATATTTATTTGATGGCCTCTGCCATCAAATATGGTGTTGATTAGCAGGGTTACAGAGGTGGTAGAACCAATGAAAATAGACCTCTACCCTCAGAATACACTACAGCAATAAAGGCAAGCACAGCAAACAGTAGGCTATGGAGAGAGGAGGCGTGATGAACATCCCACATATGGAGGATGAGGAGGTTATCAAGGAAGAAGCAGTGGACAAAAAGTAGTCTAGACAGATGGAGTAGTGGAGGATGATTATCAAGATGGTGGTTATCAAGATTAGGCCTTCTAGCCTTGTGAATAGTTTGGAGGCCACAGTGTAGCTATCAGGGATGTGGTTAAAGTGTCGTCCAAATACTTTTCCATATAGGAAATGGCTGTCAGGATGATGGATACCAGAATGGTGCCCACAATTTTGGTTTCTATTTTTCTGCTGCTTATTAGAAAACTACACAATCTTTGGGTGAATGTATGAAAACATTAATGGCAATAAAAGTTGTCTTTAATCTTGACCAGTAGACTAACTGCATAGTCAGAAAATACATACTTTTTGAAAAATTACTTGAATAAGTAGTTTCAATATGCAGTTCTTAGTGATGATTCTCTCAGAGTATTTTAAAATTTATAACTAGGAAACAATCCTCATATTAACAATCTATTAATACGTATTTTCCTTACAATATCCTAATTCCTCTTCTCCAAGAACAGCTCTTCCCCTAGCTGGCTTTTTTATGCAGAGTTCATGCCACATTTGCTTCATGATAGAACTTCTAAGTCTATTCCTATTAATGAGCTCTTCTGCAGACAGCACATGCTATCATTTCTTACCCTGTTGATAGAATACCATACCATATGCTCAACTCCGAAAACCTTGAAGACAGCAAAAATCCTTAAAGATTATACAAGGAAATCCACATTGGGAACTTAGAGCACACGTAGGCATCTTGTTGGGCATTGCAATTTAAATTTACCTGCATTCATCCAAAACAAGTTCCTCCTTCACCAACATTTTTACTTGAAATTTGCTAGAAGAAACAGCAAACTGAATTTTTATGCACAAGTTAATACCACTGGCTCCGCAAATACAAGTCAGTTTGCTTTGGGCAGGACACCTTTGTTGTGATGGAAGAAATGTACTACAAAGTAAGAAGATGGATTTTTGTTTAGTGTAAGAAGCCCTTCATTATTGTTATGGCAAACAACATTCTAGCTGAGTTAATTTTTTACATTCTACGCTACTGGAATCTTCATGACACTTCTTGATGAGTTTTGGTATATATAAATATTGTCAAGTTGTGAAAGAAGTGGTTGGAGGTGTGCTTTTGTGTAAAAGGTGAGCAATATGGTCTGCATATTGAAACCAATTATTATAGCCTATGAAACCCTCTGAGGAAGTTTTACTCTGTCCTGTAAAGTCTCTATGAACCAGAATAGAATTTCTGATGTAATAGCAAATGACATTGAACATCTTTTTTTCATGTGCTTGGTGGCCAATTGTTTATCCTCATTTATGAAATGTCTATTTAGGTTCTTTTCCTGTTTTTTTTTCAGTTGGATTAATTATTTTTTCTTGCTAAATTTTAGAAATTATTTATAAATTCTGGATCTTGAATACTTATCTAATATTCTTCCTTTAAATTTTCTCCCATTCTAAAGGTTGTATTTTTACATTGTTGATTAAAATTTTGATGTATAGAAGTCTTTTATTTGATGAGATCCCTCCCATTTATCTATTTTATCTTTCGTTGCCAGTGCTTTTGGTGTTATGTCTAAGACTAAAATCTGAGGGATCACTCCTATTTTTACTTTTTAAAGCTTTGTGGTTTTAGATTGTACATTTAGGCCTTTGATCTGTTCTTAGTTTTTTTACATGATATAAGATATGGATCTAACTCTAATTTTGTTGACATTTACTTTTTTAATATGGTGTAAAATGTGGGTCTGATTCTGTCTCAGCACCGTGTTAAAAGGTATTATTTCCCTATTTGATGGTTTTAACATCCTTGTCTAAGATTAATTGATTAAAGATGTAGGAACTTAACATACAGTATTCTTTTAAAAGTATATGTATGATTACATTGCTCATAGCTAACCATTCCAATTGTCAGTTTTTTAACTTATTGTGATAATAGAATTGATTTGAATGAGTCTGTCTTTTGCAGTTAAAATCAGCTTCTAGTCAGATTTGCTGAATTCTTTTAAAAAGCCAGATATAATTAAACAGGTTTCATAGTATAAGGAAATTGGCCCTTATTTAATAAACATCAGACCTTTAATTTCCTGTGCAACTTTATAACAAATTGAAGCCATATACATCCCTTGTACTTTCATGTACATATAGCCCATCCTGACTCAATTTACTAAATTTTCATGAACAATCAATTATGTATTTTTAAGTTGGTCAAATTCTACAATGGTCATATCTAATTACCATTTGGAATCTTTTTACGTGAGATTTCCCTATTGAAGATGGATATACTACTCAATAATTTTCAGCTTTCCCAGTTCACTGTAAATCTACTCTTGGAGCCAGGTTATTTCTTGAAGGATCAGACTCATTAGATTACAAGAGATTGACTCAACATATGGGAGAACCTTAACAAATTTCACATAGCTGCAAATTAGTTTCATATATATGAGTCTACCTTTATTTTGAAGTAAAAAATTATTGAAGAAATTAATTATTGAATTCAGCATGTCAGTGGCATTACTAGGACTTTAATCAGTACCTGAAACTCGTTAAGACTATAAATATTGTCTTAGCTTTGAAATCGCACTTCCAAAATTTTATTTTGATAATTTAGAAATATTGTCAAGCAGTATGAAAATGCAATAACAGAATCTTTAGAAATCTCACAAGGGGATCTGGCATATCCTATATTTAAGAGAGTTGTACTATAGTGTAAATGTTGGTTCTTTGTACACAGCTTAACATATGTTGCTAAATGTGTTATCTCCCCAGGTACCTCTTGAGTAAAATCTGTCACATTTTATGAAAATCTTGCCTATTTTGCTTTATATTTCATTTTAACATCTGATTCTGAACTCGAGGTCTTTTTAATACTTGTGTGTATAATCAGACTCCTAGACATTTTCTGTGTAACATTTACCTTTCCCAAATATAAGACACCACATCTGATTTGAATTATGTTTATATTTTTTATATACCAATGATTTTCCTTTATTAATAATATTTTATTTTTTACATTTTCTTTGATATTCTGAGCTATCCTGATTTTCTGTCATTAGTCAAATCTTCTCGGATCCATAAGTGTTTTATTTACCCTTTTTATTTTTGGTCTATTTGAATTAAAGGTAGATTTCAACAGTAATTAAGTATATGGACTTTGGGATAAGATGTCACAGTGTTTGAAGGGCTAGGCATGGTGTCATACACCCAAGATAAATTCTCTTCAGCTACTTACCAGCTATGCTATCAGCTGCAAATTATTCAAACTTTCTGAGTCTTCTTTCCACATATATTTAGAGGAAATCACAATGCTTACCTTGTGATCTCAATTAAGAATATAGAAATTACTTATAACAGTGTTTGATACATAAGTATTTGATATATAAATCTTATTATTAATATTGTTAACTTTAAAATAAGTACGGAGAACAAGAAATAATTTACTGTATTATTTTAGGCATTATTTAGTTCTTTATATGTTCAAGTTACTAGGTGAGACAATGGAGAAACAAAGAGATTAGCAAATACAAAGCATCCATTGGTGTGCTGAGAATTTAAAAAATCTTTAGTCTTTACTTACTTCTCCAAAATAACGTATATAAAATAAGTATGTGGAAATCAGTAAGGCCCTAAGTATTATGTCTGCTTTCATTTGAATACATAATAATCCAATTGAAATTATATTTTTTAAAGTTTGATTTTTTAAGTTAAAAAGTCATTAAACACAATGCAAATTCTGAGGGACTGAAAAAAAGTAACCTGTTCCAAATTTGGAAAACATTGTTTATTTGCTCTAATTTTAATTGTCCAGCCACATTTGACCTTATAAAGTTTTTCGTTTAGAAATATTTTAATTTAAAAGAACAGAAAACTCAGAACAGTATATAATGGAAAAGGAAGAAATACATTCATTGGTAAATAACTGAAAAGTCCAAGGCTAGATATCACTGCAGGAATATCTGTAATTAGAGTTAAATGCTGTCCTCAATAGACAGTTCATCTCTATGTCTTGACCACCTTTGACTTGGTTTATTTTATATCCAAGTCCTATTATGTCAGAAGGTTGTGGTAGCTGGCTTTTGTTCCTACATCAGCTCAGATCTCAATTCAAGCAGAAATAATAGCATTCTTCATCTGCTTTGACTGGCTATTATTGGGTAAAAAAGGGTAAATTGTTTATTGCTAACATGATTACTTACTAAGATCAACGAAATGCCTTAGGCTAATCAAAGTTTAGCTTTGGAGGTAGAATTAATCTCAATTTTACACTGAATACATGGATTGAGATTGAAGAATAGAATATTCCTCAACAGAATTAATAATAAAACACTGCCTATCCACCCATTTGTCTTCAGTGATCCGTTCGACACCTCGTGATCACACAGGCTGATATGTTGTTCCATGTGGGCTTTGTTGCTTCTGAGCTAGATGGC
>NW_022103942.1:4104344-4136168 GCF_000313985.2 Echinops telfairi | reverse complement strand
GATAACAGTTGTATGAGCCCCTAATAAAATGTTTAAAAAATTAAATAAATAAAATAAAACACTGCCATAGAGTAGATTCCAACTCTTAGTAACCTTATGGAATAATACTGGGTGGAACAGAACTCTCACAACTGTTCTACTGAATGGATCCTATGGGTTTCCCAAGCTGTAAATCTGATGGGAGTAGAAAATGTCAACAGTATCCTCAGGAATGGCCAGTGGCTTCAATCTATCGACCTCGGGGTTAGCAGCCCATGAACACGGGTTCATAGCTTTCATCCTTTGGTTTCCTTCTTGCTATGAGGCAGGGACCATCACTTTCCATCCATCTTTCCCCTACTTTGGACAGCAACCATCCCTCCCATGACATTCTACTTTTCTACTGGTTTCAATCATTTGTTGGAATGGCCATATGGAACTCACAAACAAAACTAATAATTATGGGGTTTATTTGGAAAGTTAACAAGTCTGGGTTGGTAAATAGTAAAGACACAGCCATCACTTAACTGCAGTGTGTTTCCTCAGCCAGCACCCAATTCTCTTTCTGGGACTCAGCCTTTCAGCCACATTTCCCCTTGGCTTTTGCCTCCATGTTCCAGCAAGTCACCTCCCTGCTCTGCCTCACAGCCTAATAGTCTTGGGGCTGCTCATCTGTTCTGTCTCATAGTCTCCTTGCCTTGCTCGCTGGTCTCAGCCTGGATTTTTTGCTCTTTTCTATGATCTCCATCTCACAGCCTCTGGTAGCTCTGATCTCAGCCTCTGCCACTTCACACAGAAATCTTGAATGTGTTCTAATTCCAAAGATCCTTGGATTTCTCTGTGTTCTTGCTTCTAAGATGGCTTTGATAAAATTATAAGGTCTGTCTTACAGCAGATCATATCCCCAAGAAAACCAAGGGTGAAGACTTATTTCACACCCCTACTAAGGTCGAAATTTAAACCCATCTTAATCCTGTCCTTTAGCATAGCAGAGAACTCCCTTCAAATCAGATTATGACCACATATATAGGATATAAGGGACTATGGCAAGAAGGGTCATACTGGGCTATATCTCATAGCCCAATGTATAACACACTATACCACCAGAGATCCTCAGTGGAAATACTAGGTTCTGGCCTTACCAGAAGAAGTAGACTGGGCTAAAGGCAATAGCTATCTATATCAGGGGGCAAGAATATTTCAAGCTATAAAATATATGCCCAAAGAAAATGTAAACATCTAAAGATAATGAAGCTAAAAATTTTCTTATTGCACCAAGAAAATATATCTACACATTGATTTGGTTTGGACAGTATAATTTTACCAATTATCCCACGGTATTGCAGATGACTGTGTCATTTTTTAATGGACGTTGAAGCTACGTTGAAGCTGTACAAACATCCATTGTAGAAAGAGTTTTCATGACTTACATGCAAGTTACGAAGACCTGTCGAGTGGAAATTATGCATCAAAGGAATGAAATAAATATTTCCAGCATACCTATTTTTTTTTCAATGTTAATCAAATGTAGTAAACTTCAAATAGCCAGATTGCGTAACATGAAATTTCATTTTTCTTCTCATAGCTCTTGTAAAGGTGGTAAACTCTCCAAATATCCTTGGTAAAATAAGAATCATAACGGATAAGTAAAAGAAAAATTATAAGGGTAGACAAAGTTGAAATAATTAAAAAGTGACAGAATTTAAAAATTTTGAATTTATTAATTGTAACTTGGATTTTCGAACAATTGTTATAAAATTATTTTGGTGCACCTTAAACTTCATATTCTAAAACTTTTTCAATATTTGTTTTGTTCCATAAATATGCTTATTTTTGTTATGGATTACATTGTGTTACAACCCCAGTGTCCAAATATGTGTTTGTACTGGGTTAATCAATGTTCTATAATTTATCTCCAGGTTGTAGTACCCAGGTTGTAGTATGCCTACACAGATACTCACGGACAGAATTTATGATTAAAAGGTATATTAAGGATATTAACAAGTTGTTATGCCTGTTTGAAATGCTAAAGGTCCTTGTTTACCAGGATATGTTGCAAAGTTTCAGGTCAGTTTACAAATACACAAAAGGACACATCGCTGCTGTGATTCAGCATTCAGCTCAAGCTCCGAGGGTCAACAAGTTCAACTTCCTGAATTTAGCGGCCAGAGTAACACCACTCCTGTAAGCTTTAGCTCAAAGACACTCAGTGGGTCCAATTCAATGGGGCAGCAAACAAAACTTCCCCAATTAAATACCCAGAGACACCCCAATCCAGAGGACAGCCTCCAGAACAAAGCACTCATTTTAGCTTTCTCCGTAGTTGGGGAAGTCTATCACTCTGTTCCATGCTCTAACTTCTGGTTCTGCTGCTCCTCCGATGGTATAGCTGATGACTGGATCCAGAGGTCCACAGGGAAGAGATCTCAGATCGATAGGAAGCACTCCAATCCTGTCTCTTGCTGGTAATGAGAACATGCCTCTTGCATCTCAGAGGGCTCATCTTATATATAGCAGGAGAGCACTCCAGGGAATACTGTTAGCAGTTATTCACATGTGAATCCTATCAGTATCTCTCCCAAGCTTCTTACCAGAGCCATGTAGGGAAGGTCTTTGGTTGGAGCTAGACTTTGGCAAGAAGAGCTACATTAAATAATTCACTGCTCCTGCAAGGTTAGAGTACAAACCCCTAAACCACTGGATTATTCCTGTTTACAAATGCAGTTTTCTTTATGTTATTAATATACCCCTAAATATAATAGGTTCTGAATTTGATCACTCTTTCAGAATAAAACTAAAAGATTGTTATTGTTACGTCCCATACAGTCAGATCTAACCCATAGCAACCCTTTTTCACAACAGAAGGAAACATGTATGGTCCTGTGACATCCTCACAACCATTCCTATGACTGAGCCCATTGATTCAGCCACTGTGTCAATCCATCTTGTTGAGGGTTTTCTTCCTTTTAGCTAAGCTTCCACTTTACCAAACATGTTCTCCTTCTCAAGGATTGGTCTTTCCTGACAAAATGTACAGTATATGTAAGATAAAGTCTTTCCATCCTTGCCATCCTGGCTTTACTTCTTCCAATACAGATTGGTTTGTTTTTTTAAGCAGTCCATGGTAATTTCTATATTCTTCTCTAACGCAACAATTCAAATGCATTGATTCTTCTACAGTCTTCCTTATTCAATGTCCAGCGTTAACATACATATGGGTTGGGTCAGGCATACCTTAGTCTTCAAAGTAAGATCCTTGCTCTTCGGTTCTCTAAAGAGTTCTTGTGGAGCAGATTTACCTAGAACAATATAACTCTTGATCTCTTGACTACTGATGCCAAGAAAATTGATTGTGGATCTAAACAAAACAAAATCCTTTACAACTTCAACTTTTTAAACCAACAGGATATATTTGTCACAATTGACTGAATGGCAGTGAGCTAATTCAATATCTAATTCAATATATACAGTCATTGGTTAGAGTGAGGTATCAAGAAAGTATCAAATGTTTTACAATCCAAGAACAATTCACTTGAAGTGATGGTTTGGCTAATGCAGCAAAAGAATTTAACCTTAGAACAAAAAGATTCTGAATAAAGACTAACAGTGAAGTCAAAGAAATGGAAATTTTACATAGTTGAGAGCCTGTCATGATCATAACGGAAGCCCTCAATAATGAATTTAGTGCCGAGATTGGTGGGTATCTCAGTTTAACCCTAGGTCAGAGTTCTGTGAAGAATTTTATCTTTTGTAAACTTAAATATGCATAAGAAATGAAAACAAGTCCTAATAAAAATTATACTATATGTGTCCTTTACTTTATGGGAAAAACAGCCATTCTTAAGCAAGAGAAAGAGATAGAAATTTGTTGAAATCAGAACACAAAATTCTAGCAATAGAATATACTGCTGACCCTGAGAAATAATCCATCAATTCCCCAATGAGGATGAAGTACTGATAGAGAACTTTTATTTTTTTATTTTTTTATTATTTTTTTTTAATCAATTTATTGGGGCTCATACAATTCGTCACAATACATAGATCAATTGTGTAAAGCACATCTATACATTTGTTGCCCTCATCATTCCCAAAATTTTCTTGCCTCTTGGGTTCCCGGAATGCGCTCATTTTCCTTTTTTTTTTAATTTCCCCCCCCTCCCCTTCCCTTTCCCCCATGCACCCTTAATAATTTATAAATTATTTTTGTATCTTACATTACACTGTCCGGCGCCTCCCTTCACCCACCCCGCTGCTGCCCGTCCCCCAGAGAGGAGGCCATATGTGGCTCCCTGTGATCCATTCCCCCTTACTACCTCCCCTTTCCCTCCTGATATCGCCCCCTTCACCCCCGGTCCTGAGAGTTTCTTCCGTCCTACATTCCCTGCGCTTCCAATTCCCCTCTGTACCGCTGTGCATCATCTGGTCTAACCAGGTCTGCAAGGCGAAACTGGGGTCCTGGTAGTTGGGGGGAGGAAGCGTTTAAGAACTAGAGGAAGATTGTGAGCTTCATTGTTGCTATACTGTACCCTAAGTGACTCATCTCCCCACTACCCCTCTGCAAGGTATGTCCAGTTGTCTGGAGATGGACATTGGGTCTCCATCGCGCACCACCCTCATTGACAAGGATATGACTTTTCTCCCTGCCTTTGGTGTTTAAAGGCTGGTCCCTTTGGCCCTTCATGATCACACATGTTGGTGTGCTGCTTCCATGTGGGCTTTGTTGCTTCTGGGCTAGATGGCCGCTTGTTTACTTTCAAGCCTTTAAGTCCCCAGACGCTATAGGTCTCGATAGCCGGGCACCATCAGCCTTCTTCACCACACTTACTTATGCACACATTCATCTTCAGCGTTTATGCGTGGAAGGTGGTCACACAGTGATGGTTTTTGTTATTTGGTGTCTGCTTTCTGTTCCCTTCAGCACGTCGGGTTCGCGCAGGCTCGTGTGCTTCTTCTCTGTGGACTTTGCTGTTTCTGAGCTAGATGGCCGCTTGTTTGCCTACAAGCCTTTAAGACCCCAGACGCTATATTTTGTTTTTAAAAATTTTTTTTGACAGAGAACTTTTAATACAAACTTTCAGCTCTTCTATTTTCATCTTGATCTTCCTGCACACACTCATCTCCCCTCCCACACCTCTATGTATAATGAACAAAAATCAAACTAAAATAATGTACATGGATTCAATTATAAATAAGTCAGACTATAGAACCCAGTAGAACTGTCCCATAGAGTTTCCGAGGCTTTAAATCTTCTTTCTATCAGTAATCAGCAGGGAGCTCAGTTCTTTCTCTTAAGAAAGAAGTGAAAAGAGAAACAAAAAAACAACCATTCGCTTATTAATTAAATGAGGATTTTTAGAACAGATTATCATCTGTGTATTAAAAAACTTCTCAAATCTCCCAATGGCTTGACTGGTTTCCGTTATTTTGCCCACCTCCTTCTTGTTGGATATTATCTTTCCTTTCCCAGAATGTAAAGCCCATCTACCTAGTAATGTCTATAAAAGAAATAAAATAAAGATGGTAGTATTTGATGATAGCATTTGTGAAATTTCATAAATGAAGCAGATTGTCACAGGTTGTTGACTGGTTGGTTCAAACTGCCCATATTTCATGTCCTCTGCATTCATGGATAAAAAAAAGAAGTCTCACACAGTGAGGGCAGGTGAGGGAGTGCTTGGGGCAAAAGAGGCATGCTGTTTTTGCTCAAAACTGGAGCATCAGGCCTTTTTTGTCGCACACCGTTATGCTATCTTTTCAGAATCTCTAAATAGAAAGCTTGATTACCAGTCTGGTGGAATTAACTTCAAATGCACTATGTGTTGACATTTTCATCTGGTCAGGAAGTTGGCAGACATCCAGAGCATTTGTCATCAATGCACAATTCACCTCTTTTGAAATGAGAAAGCCACTTGTACACTTGAGTTTTTCCCATAGTGCTGTCCTTGTAAGCCATGTTTAACATCACAATAGATTCTGCTGCATTTTTTCCCAAGCAGGAAACATAATTTCGCAGCTTCACACTTTTCTCTTAAATAGGGCATCACAAAAGTCGAGGTTCAAGCAAAACTGATTTTATGAAAAAATTCACTGTGACCAGAAAGAACCTTCCCAGGTGACACCAGTGGGTGCACTAACTCAGAGCGAGTTGCTTAATGCTAACCTAGCAGGAAAAATGGTGCTATGAAAACTCCAGCGCTTTTACCCATTTTAGGGGGGTACCCCATCATACATCGCTAGGAAAACGGAACATGTTGAAAATCTGTAGATATAATGCAATTGTGACCTACATTTTAATATCATTTTTAATTAAAAGGAACATTTAATCACCAACTTTATGTGGAGGTCCTTGATAGATAAAGCATTATTAAAGAACAACAAAATAGGAGGCCTATATGAACTCAGAATCTACTACTCAAAGATACATTTTACTGGTACAATGACAGTCACATAGACAAATGGACCACAATTGAGAATCCAAAAATAATTCCATAGAACTATAGAGAACAGAACCTCCTCAAAGTACAGAAGTTCATTCAATGGGTGTAAAGATTGTCTCTTAAACAAAAGGTGCTATTAAAACTGGATCTCCATTTGCCACACACACAAAACACCAGTTCAAATTAGATCAAAGACCTAAAACTGAAAACTGCATGGGGTAAAATGGGATAAAGTTAGGAGATCTAATCTGTGGCATAAATAGTATATCAAAAGTACACAGACATCAGAAGACAAATTATATAACTGAGTCTTCCTAAGAATTGCACATTTAAGTTCATCAAAAGACTTAAACGAAAGAGTGAAATGAAACCCACAGAATGTGAAACTATTTTTGATAATGACATATTTGACAAAGATCTAATCTTTAAAATTTATAGAAATTCCCAAATAGATAGTTGTAATATAGTGAATTATTTAATATACTCTTCTCACCATAGGTTTGTTACTCTCACCAAATGACTTTCTTTTTCCTGCTAAGTCTGGATAAGAAGGTAGGAGAAAATATTTGTTGCATTATATGGTTCAGCTAGGAGTGATTGCTTCATAGGATTATTTGTGATTTCCATCACGCTGGGTATAAAGTGAGTCATCTCAGAAGTAGGAAGTGGGGGAATGTCACTACCAGTAAGAGAGAAGAATCAGCATGGAGAGCATCTTTCGGACCATGAGATCCCTACACATTGAACCCCTTTGATCCAGGAGACAACTTTGAGACTAGAGCAGCAGGAATTATAGAACCAGAAGCAAGATCTGAGCACAGAGTGGTGGACTTCCCAACCCACAGAGTGAATAAAGCTTCATGCCTTCATTTTGGAGGTTGGCTTGCTGAGTGGGGTGCCTCAAAGCACTTAGTTGAGGAACTGAGCTACTGGACCCATGGAGCTAGAACTGAGTGCATTTGGGTTGAGTCTTACAGAGGAGAGGCAAGCCTTTGGAGAATTTATTGGCAGTCCTAAAAGAGCTTTGTAACATTGCCTGAGCAGGTTAGAGGCCAGACCAAGAGAATGAGGGTCAGAGGAAAGCCTACCTGTAGGCACAGCAGAGAAGAAACTTTCCTGACTGACCAATTGTATCTTAAATCACCTGAATTATAACCCTTTCTATTTCCTAATAAACCCTATAATAATGAGAATTGTCTATGAGTTCTGTGTGGCCATTGCAATGAATTATAGCACCTAGCTAAGAGTACATTGTACCTTGGGAAGGATGGTTGGAGGGTGGAGGCATGCCTGACATGTAACTGTCAGCTTTGCATGATGGAGGAGGTCTTACGTGGCCCAAATATTATAGTATACAACAGTTAATTCTTATAAAAGTAAAGCCAAAATACTATTGGGAGCCAGGGCAGAGGGAGGAGTCAGCACAGTGTAACCAAAGCAAAAGGGACACAGATGTATACTCAAATAAAGAACAACTACAGCACATAGTATAAATTTTCTGAGTACAATCCTACAACAACAGTAAAAACAATAATTTGTCAGTGGATCCATAAGTAGATATGCAGGCTAAATATGTATGGAAGGACATGCAGGGTTAAACCTGGATACTATATGTGTATGCTTGTGAAATTTTCTAGATACATATTGGTGTGCATTGCATGTGTTCTCATATTTAGAAAAGAGCACATGGAGGCACAGCTATGGAAACTTGATAGACACAACCATACACCTCATAAATTGATGTTTAAGGAAAATAGGCTCAGGGGACACCAAGATTAATTAGCATAGTATACTACCTTAAAGACATTGTTCTTTTTATAACTTTTCTTGGTGAGTAGTATCTGGAATCTTAAAAGCTTGCAATTAGTCATCTAGAAAACAGCCCAGAGCAAAGGAGAGTGTAGATAAATAAAAAATTCAAGACAGCAATTAGTCCTTTGGACTATTAACTCATACAAAGCACATTTTATAGCCTGAGGATAGAAGATCTAGATAGTGCCCAGAAACCACTATCAACCACTCTGTACAGAGACCCAATAGTTGGTCCCAGGTAGAATGTGAGAAAAATAAAAACAAAACTGAAATTCAAGAATAGTGTCTGAGGTCTTAAAGACTGGTCTTCAAACAATCAGCCATCTAAATGAGGAGTCAACTAAGTCGACATGGAAGAAGGACACCAGTTGTGTGATCCATAGATGACAATAATAAAATCCAAATATGATGAAGGGAAAAGTATCAGAGCTTAAGTTGTGAACACCCAATTTGTAGAAGGCTATGGTGACAGCGGGAGACTGAAACCCATCTGCAGAGCATTTAATCAGATTAAACCTCTGGTAGATCACCTATAGCCACAGGCAATAGTCTCTAATAGTTTTACTACTATATGGAGATCATTGTACACTTGATTATGTTGGAATGAACTTGATACTTGGTCAGAGACCTCTCTCTTGACCCAACCTGAATTTGTTCTAGGCTCAATTATTTCTTCCTTGTTCCATGAAAAAATTTCTTCCCTTGTTTTTAAAATATTGATGGTGGTCTTTTATTACTCACTATTTGTATTTTTATCATTATCATATTATAATTTTAACATTACCACTTTATTTTTTATTGTTTCTATTGTGTTGGCCAGTTTGTGAAGCACCAAAGGAGTGGATGCATAAAGATAATAACATGCAAAAGTTTATAGGGGACGCAGGGGTCAGGGTGGGAGATAGGGAGGGTGATGGAATTTGCAGAGCAAACAATGAATACAGGAGTGGGGAGAGAGCACTAGAACTGATTGTGATAACACAACTCATTTTAAAAATGATTTAAACATGGAAGTATATACTATGTGAATACTATATCTAGAAAATGATCAGGAAAAAAAGAGAGAGAAACCAAACTTGACCCATGGCTACCATAAGCGAAGAGGAAAGAGTTGTTGTGTAGGGGGCATTGAGTTTATATCAATAGTGGTAGGATAATTTGGAAGAGGATATCAACAGTAGCTGTACAGCACAGAAAGCGTAATCAATGATCCTCAATTATATAAGCAGAAATTGTGTAATTGGAGAGTGTTCTGCTGTGTATATTTTTGTCAGAATTAGAAAAAAGTAATTACATGGATAACAATGACTATAAGGAAGAAGAAAATGTTCTAGAATTGAATATGATGACAATTGTACAACTCTTATTGATATGATTGAATTATTGAATTGTGTGACAAGTGGATAAAGGGCTAATAAAACTGTTAAAAAACAACAACCCAGAAATTCATTTAAAAATGAGCCTTACTGGAACTTTTAAATATTCTTGGTGGGATAGTAAAATGTTATAATCACTGATTTGAAAGAGAATAGAAGAACTTCCTAGACTATTGCCTTCGGCCACCCTTTAAATGTGGACCTGAAACCATTTCTGGAGGCCAATTATCAAGCAAATAATAGACTGGCCTATAAAACAAACAATAATGCCCACTGGTAATGTGCTCCTTAGAGTAATCAATTGTATGAGACCAAAAATCAGTATTTACTCACAAAGATAAGGTGGGAAATGGCAGGGAAACAAGATGAATGGATTGGGAAGTCTATGGTAGAAATGAGGAGGGGGCTGACACATTACAGATATTGCAAGCAAGGTCATAGCATAATTTGGCTATGAATTATTTAATAGGAAACTAATTTGTTGTTTAAACAAAAGAAAGCACATAAAGCACAACAAAGGCTAAAAGAATAAAGGACTGTCTCTTTAAGAAACATAGAAAAATCCCTAAGGATCACAACAGTGATCAGTCCAATCAGTCAAATCAGTCCAATGTGAAACTGATCATAGGGCAGGAATTTGTTCTGTATTGCATAGGGTCACCATGAGTTGAGGATCAACCCCTCAGAATACATAAACAAAACAAAGTATGGTTATTGGTCTCCTTATTTATACTTTCTTTTCCCCCCCTCAAAATTTATTGAGAGTTAATACAGATATCATATCATTCCATAGGTTCAATAACATCTAGCAGTATTGTACAATTGTTACCACAATCAATTTCAAAACATTATCTTCCTTCTTAAACTCCTTATATAAGATGCCTTTTACCCCACCACCACTATAGATTCATCAATTCTGGGATTCATATACTGAAAAACAGAAAAAAACGTATAACAAAAATTCAAAAGGGTCACCCCAATGTCAAAATACATGAGACAAACCCGAATATGACTCCCCCCCCAAAAAAAAACCCCACAGAAAATATTGAAAACCAGATCAGGTCCAATGTGAATCAGAAGGGGGGGGCGGTGAATCAAGTGACAGGGATTTAACCACTCAAGTCAGGTTTATCATTTTGATCTCCTATGGTCATCTCTCCAATGTACTCTGGTACCCAGTTTCTTCCCATGCCTCTATTATGAATAGAGGGAAATCAACGGAGGCTTATTTCCTATGGAGATCTCACAAATGTCTCTTGGGCCTTGCACCACTCTATCTTGCTTCTTCATATTAACATTTTGGCTATTATTTCTGGGACCTTGTCTTGTTATATTTGTGGCTATTGATGATCAAGTTGTAGTACAGTGGGGGCTGGCCATATAGGTGTATGAGAAAGGATAAAGTTGGATTGTTTGGGAATAATATAGGTGGATGAAAACCAAGTCAGAACAACAACTGTTTTCTGTTTGTTAGCAACATGATCCAAGGCAAGAGCCCTGGTGGCATAGTGATTATGTGTTGGGCAACTAACCTCAAGGTAAGCAGTTCAAAACCACTAGCCTCTCTGAGGCGGAAAGACAAGATTCTATACTCCAGTAAAGAGTTACAGTTTAAGAAACCCAAAGGGGAAGTTCTGTTCTGTCCTATTGGGTCACTATGGGTCAGAATCTTTTCAATGGCAGAGTTCCATTCTCAGAAACCAAAAGGAGCAGTTTTACCCTATCATATAAGGTTACTATGAGCCTAAATCTACTTGAAGACAGTGAATTTGCTTTTGGTTCTGGTATTACGAGGCAACAATACTTTATTAAGGCCATGCCCAATGACAGGTCAATCCAGTTCTGCAGGCTGAGAGGTGTGCAGGAGTGAGGTGTAACCTGCGGCTAGGTGATAATGAAGGCTGGCCACTTCTTTGGTTGCCAGGGGGATGTGGAGAGCAGAGACAATTCTGTCTCTATTATCTCAACCACAGGTGTTTCCATGCTATCATATTTTTCAAGACCACACCCACTACCAGTTTGCTCCCATTTGACTTATTTCTTGCAACTGGTATTAAATAAACCAGGTGGAAGAGGGAAGATAGTGTGCAGGGTGGGTGGGGAATGCAAACAGTTGCTGAGTGTGTGAGGGTGTGGTTTTTGGCACCTCTGCTCACCAAAAGGAGGTGGGGAGGAAGTATCTAACCCACATTTCTAGTTGTCAGCCTCCAGAGAGTGCTCAGAGCTGTGGGCAGAGCTAATTTTGATTGCTGCCCCAATAGGCCAATTGATAATGTGGCCATATGCTTCCACTTTGTTCTTTCATAGATACTCGTTCACTTATAAATCCTTTCCTCAAAGACTAGGCGCTGCATGCTTTTCATCCATCTCTTCTCTCACTTGTGTGTTGTACGAGGCTTGTGCAGCACTTCTGTCTTCCATCTTCATTGTCCAGGCTTTCACAAGCATGTTAGGTGCCTTCGAGTCATCTCCAACTTATGACTCACCCTATGTTCAATGGAATGAAACGCTGCTGGGTCCTGTGTCATTCTCACAATTGAGCTTATGTTTGAGCTCATCAATGCAGCCACTGTGTCATTCCAATGAGTTCCTCTTTGTTGCTGCTCCATTACTTTACCAAGCACTATGTCCTTCTCCAGGGACTGTTCTCTCCTGATGGCATGTCCAAAGTACATAATATGAAGTCTTGCTTCTAAGGAGTATTCTAGATGTACTTCTTCCCAGACAGATTCGTTTGTTCTTCTGGAAGTCCATGATACTTTCAATATTCGCTGCCAGCTCCATAATTCAAATGCATCGATTCTTCTTTGGTTTTCCTTATTCAGTATCCAGCTTTCACATGTATATGAGGGGATTTAAATATGATGACACCTGAAACATTTTAAGGCACACATTAGTACTCAAAGTAACATCCTTGCATTTCAACACTTTAAAGGGGTCTTGTACAGTAGATTTACCCAATGCAATGCACAAGCATGTAAGGCAGTTGAAAAGCTATGGCGTGAGTAGGTTCACCTTCCTTATCAAAATGAGATTTTTATTTTTTGGACATATTAAAGAAGTCATTTGCAGTACACTTACTCAGCAAAATACATCATTTTACTTCTTGATGGCTGCTTCTATGGATTTTTAGTGTGGATTTTTGTTTTCTTCATGTTTCATCACAAGCAATACTGAAGATGTAGTCTTTGACCTTCATCAATGGGTTTCAAATATCTTCATTTTTGAAAAGAAATGCCATGCTATTTGCAAGATGCAACTTGCTGAGAATACGTCTCCTTATTTTGTTCAACTGAATGACTCTTGGTTCATACAGTTTTCACATACACAGGAGGAAATGTTCTGAATTTCTCAGTATTTGCAATGTGTCCCATAATTAACTATATTCCATGCATATTTATGCATGATCAATAAAGCACAGGTAAACATTGCTGGTTTAGTCTAAGATAACATTTCACATCAGTAACGAATCCTCATTCCTTTAGTGACACTGGCTTGAATTTTGGCAGTTCCCTGTTCTGGTATTGGTGTAGTAATTTTTGAACTATCATAACAAAATTTTTGTTATCATGGCATTGATGATATTTGATGATTTCCACATGTTATTTTATTGCCTTTTTTTGAGATGGACACACATACGTGTTATCTTTTTCAGTTGACCATCTATCTATTTTCTAAATTTCATGGCATAAATAATCCTTTCCAGCATTGTATCTATCTGTTGATGCTTTTCAATTGAATTCTGTCAATTCCCAAGCCTTTTTTTTAAACCAAAATCTTCATTACAACTTACACTTTTTTCTTCAATACTGGAAGTCCTTGGTTATATGCTACTTTACATACTATAGAAAATAAGAAATCACTTATTTTCGTTTGAATAACATTAAATTAATATTAATGTTTGAATGTTTTCTTTCCATGTTTATTAATAAACTTATTAAGTCTAGTAATATTTCAGTTGATTCACTTGGATTCTTGAGATAAACATTATTTTTTTTGCAAACAATAGTACTTTTCCTCTTCATTTTGTGTATTTACCTTTGGTGCTATTTTGGTTTTGTTTTGGAGGGGAGTTTGCTTTCTTGATGCATATACTAGACCTTGAAATGCACTATTAAATTAAAGGGAATTTTTGCCTTTTATTACAAAGTAGAAATGCCTTTACTGTTTCACTTTCAAAACCTAATTTTTAAAAATATGTTAGTCTTTGTAGTGAAAGTGTGTTGGCTCAGTCAATGTTGTTTCCAATGTCTTTTAGTGTGCTTTCACTGATTTCATATTGTTGTTTTCTATAAAGAAATGTTACATAGTTAAATCCATATCTTTCTTGTGACTTTTAATTATACATAATTTCTAGAAATACTTTTAAACATCAAGATTTATTGAATATATTTGTTTAAGCTTTCTAAATAATATTTAGATGCTATATTATTTGTAATATACAAAATTAACCATTTTATATCATATACATTGTCTAGAGTCTTTGAAAATAGAAAATATCAATATTTATTTATTTTGATATTTATTTCCCTTAGATTCTACATTGTCTAATAGAAATACTATTTTATGTCTTTTCTTCTTATGAATATTTTAAGTATATTTGTACTTATATATTTGTGTTAGTCTGGGTTGACTAGAGAAACATAGACACTTGTATGTGTATAAGAAAGGGCTTTATACACAAGAGCAATTGAATATTGAGAAAATATCCCAGCCCAGTCCAGATCAAGTCCATAAGTTCTATATTAGCCCATATGTCTGTTACCAATGTATAATTTTCTCTTCAGACTCACAAAACACATGCAATGATGCCGAATGCAGGATGATCACAGGCCAGAAGGTGGAAAGTCTTGTGGATCCATTGGCGGTTTAAGTATCTCAGTGCTGGCCAGGAGTCTCGACATGGCTCCTCCAGCTCCAAGGCTCTGACTTCCATCAGTCTGTCTCCATGTGGCTCATGAACAAGACTATCTAGCAGGGACTGAGCATGTGTCCCGCCTCTAGTGAGCTATTTATCTCCTTAGTGCCTCCAAGTGAGGTCATCAAGCTGCAACCTGATTGACTGGTAAACTCCACCCCTCCACTCATAAATCTCAAATTGACAACAGATTGTGTAACTACAATATTTTTATATAGTCAAACAATACTCAAAACTCAAACTCATTTACATCAAGTAGATTCTGACTCATGTCACCATTATAGGACAGGGTAGAGCTGCCCCTGTGGGTTTCTAATACTGTAATTCTTTAGATGAGTAGAAAGCCTTATCTTTCTCTTGAAAAATAGCAAATGGTTTAGAACTACTGACCTCGCAGTTAGCAGCCCAAAACATAACCACTAATAGAAATATTATTGTAGCTCTTGTCTTCTTGTGGATACTTAAAGTATATTTGTACTTATATATGTTTACATTTTCACATATTAGATATAAGGTGTGGTTATATTAAAAAGGAGGAATTCTGTCAGTGCTGTGGGCTAGTCATTGGGGTGCTAATCACAAAGTCGGTGAATCTAACCCACTAGTCACTCCTTAGGAGATAGATAATGTTCTCAGCTCCCATATAAGGTCATTATACGTCAGAATCGACTCACTGACAATAGAGTATATAAGAATGTTAACAGATGTATACATTATGCTAACAGATTTATCTGGAGATTAAATACATTAATAATTTTAAATATTGATTTTATTGTAATTATAAAATAATATATTATGCTTATTTGTGATAAATAAATGAATATATAACAAGATCTTTGTAATTTAAGTATTATTCACATGTGAAATTCAGCGGTATTAGCTTATATTGATCATGTTGTTCAATCATTGCCCATATCCATTCTCAAAATTTCCCAACATCATTAACAGAATCTCCATTCCCTAAACACTAAGCCTTCCTTTTCCCTCTTTTCTACCTACCTCTGGCAATTTACTAATATATTTTAGACTCTATATACTTGCCTACTCTATATAGTTCATATACGTGAGATCATATGTAATTGTAATTTTCTGATTGATTATCATCACTGATCATAATGTTTTTAAGGTTTATTCATATTGATGCATGCATCAGAGCTTCATTTCCTTTCATAGCTGAATAAAATCCCAATCTATGGATATTCCTCATTTTCTTATCCATTCATCTGTAGATGGGCAGTTGGGCAGTTTCCACATTTTGTTTAATGTGAATAATTCTGCAATGAACGTTGATATACAATATATATGTTTGTGCTTCTGCTTCCAATTTGATTGGGTATATAACCAGGAGAGGAATTGCAGGCTTATATAATAATTCTATGTTTAACTTTTTGAGGAATTACCAATCTGTTTTCCACATTGGTTGTAATATTTTACAATAATATCAGCAAATGATAATTGCTCCCCTTTCTTTACATGCTCACCAACACTATTGCTTTCTGTTGTTAAACCATAGCCATTTTTTATGGGTATGAAGTGATAACTCATAATAACTATGATTTGCAGTGCCAAAAATGAACATGATTTAGTGTATTGATTGAAGTTAAGGAATTCTTTGTGGATCAAATCTGAACATAAAAAATGAAATTAATCCTCACAATTAAACCAATAAACAACATCATGATAAAAGGAAAATAATTTGAGGTCATTAAGGACTTCATTCTACTTGAAGTAACACTCAGCACCCATCGAAGACACAGTCCAAAAATTGAATGACATTTCACTCGGCAAATATGATGCAAAAAAATGTTCTTACAGTTACAAAAAGTGAAGCGGTCACTGTGATGACTAAGAAGCACTTTACACAAATGCATTTCTTTTCAATTGCATCAATGCCGGGGAAAATAATCATAGTAAAATAGAAACTAATCTTAAATGATTGAAGAACTGATGGACTTGAAATGTGGTATTGGCGAGGAAAATTGAATAGAAAAGGAGCACTGGTGACATATGGGCTATGAGTTGGGCTTCAATTTTCAGGGCCAGCAGTTCAAAATCATCCACCACTCCTTGGGAGAAAGACAGGGCTTCCTACTCCTAAAATGAGTTACAGTCTCATAAATTCACAGAGGCAATTCTACCCTGTCCTACAGTGTCATTATGAGTCAATATAAACTAGATGACAATGAGTATTGAATATAACATGAGCTGCCAAAGAATGAACACATCAGTATTGAAAGAAATAAAAACTAAATGCTTTTTAGAGGGAAAGATGACAAAACTTTTTCCTGCTTATATTGGATATGTCATCAATAATGACAAAATTACTGGAAAAGTATAGGGTCAGTGAAAACTAAGAAAGCCCTCAATAAAATACATAGACATAACCACCTCTACCATAGGTTCAAACGCATCAAAGATTCTGCAGGTGGTGCAAGGTAAGGTAACGTTTGTTTGATTATATGTAAGATCTTCATAAATTGGAGTAGACTCTAAGGCAACTAACAACAACCAATAACGATGAAGTGGTTTGTCTATTTTTATTGAATTGTTTGTCGTTTGTTAAGTTATAAAAGTTCATTCTATATACCTTTATACAGTATAAGTTTTCCAAAAATACATATCTCTTAATCTGTAGGAAAGTTCTTCACAATCTTGATAAAATCCTTAATGAGCAAGTCTTTGGGGTTTGGGGCTTTTGTTTTCGAACATTACATGATCCCATTTTTCAATTGTATTTTGTACTTCATCTGTTCAGTGTCATAAGTAAGAAATTAAAATCTAGGGCCATAAGCATTATTTTCTAGGTCCTCCTATATTTTCTTGTAGGATTTTGGTTAATCACACTGTCAGTCTGGGTGGACTATAGAAATAAATTCATAGACATGCATACGTGTATAAGAAAGAGCTTTATATACGAAAGCAGTTGAATATTGAGGAAACATCCCAGCCTAGTCCAAATCAAGTCCATAAGTCTGATGTTAGCCCATATGTCTGATGCCAATCTATAAAGTTCTCTTCAGACTCATGAAGCACATGCAATGATGCCAAAGGCAGGACCATCACAGGCCAGTGAATGCAGAGTCTTGTGGATCCCGTGGCAGTAGAGACATCTCAGCCCCAATACCATTCTATAAAGTCCTCTTCAGACTCATGAAACACATGCAGTGATGCTGAATTCAGAACAATCACAGGCAAATGGCTAGAAAGACTTTGAATTCATTGGCATTGTAAGCATCTCAGTGTTGGAAGGGATCTCCACGTGGCTCCTCCAGTTCCCAGAGCATGGGTTCTATCAGCGTGGTGCCATGTATCTCATCAGTAGAGTGTCTCTCAGAGACCGAGTCTTGTCAGTAGAGCATCTCCAAGGGAGTAAGCAGAGAGAGACAGTGTCTCCCACCTCCAAGGAGGAAATACAGGAGTTACCAGAATTCTCAGGAGAAGGCCATATCCCACAGAGGCCTCATTGGCTATGACCCAATTAACAGAGTAGACTCCACCCCTTCACTCTTAATCCTCTCAAGTCCCAAATTGACACCAGATTATGTAAGTAGCACACACACTAAATGTTGATTTTCTTCTGTTTTTCTTTGTCAATTTACTGGTTTCATTGAGTATTCTTTGTTCCTTCTTTAGGTGGTTGAGGAATTCTAAATGTTGATTTTCTTCTGTTTTTCTTTGTCAATTTACTGGTTTCATTGAGTATTCTTTGTTCCTTCTTTAGGTGGTTGATAATTCTAAATCCTATTTTTATTATTCTATTTATAACATTAAATTCCATTTGCACAAATGAGTTTCATTCTTTTTACCTGTAAAAAAATGAGAAAATGTTCATAAGAATTTTAACAATTGATGTGTGTATGGATTGGGATAACAGTTGTATGAGCCCCTAATAAAATGTTAAAAAAGAAAAAAAGAAAATAGAGGGAAAAAAAAAAAGAATTTTAGAATAAGTGTTGTTGTTCTGTTTTCACATACATACCCCGTCCCAGCCCTAACAACCAAGGCCCTCACCTAGCTGACCCCTGGATCCTCTATGTGGAGGGAAGACTGCATGGGAAGACTGGAGACAATTTCTTCAGCGTTTAGAAACAAAATTTGCCACTTCAATAGAACCACAGTTTCCCTTTACCAACTTTCCTTTGTTGCTCCTCCCAGCATGCCTGGGTGAAGTTTCCCTGTTCCATTTGGTCCAAGGAGGTTTCAGCCCTCATCCAAACCAGGGCCATGTTTTTTCCTTCGCAGATTTTATACCTTTTTTATCATAAATTGATCCATATAGCTTTTTGGCTCCGATAGCCTTTACTCTTGAGACCACAACCCTGCCTTGCCCCCATACCCTGAGCTGCATATGCCTCCCAGACAGACACAGGCAGATCACACCTGCACCAGCCAGGTTACTTTCTTTTGAAACTCATCAGTAATTCCAAACCAGGGCCATGCTTCTGGTTTTTGTTGTTGTTGTTTTTCCTCCTCAGCTTTTACATTTTATTTTTATTTTATTAAAAATTGATATATATCCCTTTTGGGTTTCCACAGACTCTATTCCAGAGGTCACAACCATCTGCAGCTGTGCATGCCTCCCAGACAGAACTACACCCACACCAGCCATATTCTTTTTTTTTTTTTTGGCGGGGGCGGGGGGAGGGGGGGACTCAGCAGAATCTCTCACCCCCACCACTGACTAGGGACCTTGACTGCTACAGAGCACACACTTTCCCATGGCAAGAACAGGCTGTCCCCATCCACACAGCCAAGCTTCACGCCTCGCCAAACCCTGGGAACCTTTTATGGACAGCAGACTCAAGGGAATGACTGGTACAAACTCATTCAGAGGACAAACTAACCCAGGTTCTAGAGGACCCTGGCCCACCCATGTTCATACGTAGTTCTTAACTATATGCAGTGTGTCTGGGAGGCAGTCACCACCCAAACTTTAAGTCTAATTTTTCCTTCTAGGCTTTTGAATTCTACTTTTTTTTGGTTTTCATTTTAAAATAACACACATCCTTCTTTGGCTTCCAGAGCTTCTCTTAATTCTGCCCCCATGCTCTTGGTGACTGTGTGCTCCTTCCAGGCAGACACAAGCACACTATACTCATGTCAACCAGATTAATTCATTTCAAGATGAAGTGCACAAGCATCTCCAGCCCCTACGATTGCTCAGCCACCCTAGATGCTTCAGACCACACAACTCCCAAGGTAAGAATAGTATCATCTCACATCTTGTTCAAATCCACCCAGTCATGCCACTCAACTTGCTGTTCTCTTGAAGCACTGTGGAGATGGCTGAAGATTTTCGAAGCCTGATACAGATTCCATTATAGCCCAAACCTTGCCTTGTGCCACTAGGCCAACTTGTAGATTTCCTCCATCCCTTCTTGCTTTTTAACACTCACAGCAGTGGTTTTCAACCTTCCTAATGCAGCAACCCTTTCATACAGTTCCTCGTGTTGTAGAGATTTCCAACCATAAATTTTTTTCAATGCTACTTCATAACTGTAATTTTGCTACTATGACCCCTGTGAAAGGGTAGTTTGACTCCCAAAGGGGTCGTGACCCACAGGTTGAGAACCGCTGTCTTAGCATGTCTTTTTGCCTCCCGTGGGCAAAAACACTTCCCAGACAGACACAGGTAAACATAGGCATCTAAATGCACAGGCTCACCCATAGCCATGGTCTCCTACCAAAAGAATTCCTTAACTACAACCAAACAAAATCCCTATTATTTTTTCTTTTTACTCCCTA
This sequence comes from Echinops telfairi, assembly GCF_000313985.2. NCBI lineage: Eukaryota > Metazoa > Chordata > Mammalia > Afrosoricida > Tenrecidae > Echinops > Echinops telfairi. Next base: position 4,115,901 of record NW_022103942.1, on the reverse strand, counting down.
TTTTTCCCTATTTATTCTCTGGTCTCCCTCCTTTTTCTTCCTCCACTGTCTCCTTCATTTCTCTTTTTCTTCATTACTTCATATTCCTTCACACACACATACACACACTGCAGTCAACCACAGTGCATCCTCCCAAAAAACAACAATAGCACAACACAAGATTAAACAAGTGTAAATCACCTAAGCTTAATGGAATACTTTGAAAAAGTGGCCTTGGAACTTCTTGCACTAGAATTTGTAAAGAATACTGATTATATTCCTTTGAGAGATATAGGAAATACTCATGAAGACAATAGACATAATTGTGAAACTAAAATTTCATACACCCAGAACACAAGAAGATAAAATGTGTGCAAACAGGCATAAGCAACATGGTAAAAGACCTGAGGCGTAGAATGGAAGAAAAGGAAAATTAAATCCGTAATCAGTGTGCTCTAAGAAAATCACTCTAACTGTACTCAACAAGAGAAACAATCAACCCAAGATAAATAAATAAAATAAATTATGTGGGGTACCTTCAAGAGAAAGAAACTATGTCTCATCAGGATCCGAGAGCCAGAAGAAACAACAACAAACTACAGAGAACTTAGTAAAAAAATCATGGAAGAAAAGTTCACCAATATCACAAAAGAGGAGAAAATAACTATTCAAGAAGCTGAGAGAACACCAAATAGGATAGGCCCCACAAAAAACATCATGACATATTGTATGTAAATTACCCAACCTTAAGGAAAAAGAGAGACTCCTGAGGGAAGCTAGAGGATAAAGGACAAGTCCCCTATAAAGGAAAACCAATAAGTATAAGTTCGGCTATCTCAACAGAAACTACACATGCAAGAAGAAAATGGAGTGACATACCAAACCTTTAAGGAAAAATACTACCAACCCCCAATCCTATATTAAGTGAAAGTATTCCTCAAATATGTGGGAGAAATAAACGTATTTCCAAACAAAGAAAAACAACAGGAATTCATAAAATGTTACCAACATTACAAAAAACACTAACCGGACCACTTTGAACAGAGAATCCACATCAATACTAAACAAATCTAAGAGCATTGCATATGATAACATCACCCAGAAACTAGTAAAATGTAAATAACACCCAAAACAACACAGAAATAAAGGAAAAACAAAGACACCATTAAATTAACACACATAAAAAGAAAAAACTACCAAACACAAATACAGTAAACTGACACAAAAAATTTTACATTTACCAATAGTAACACTGAAAATAAATGGACAAAATGTATTAGTACCAAAAGTAACAAGCCTTTTAAACTCTCAGACGAAAACAGTCTAAAAACCAAAGGATGACCCAAAATCTACATAGCCAATGGCAACCATAAAAAAGCAGGTGTGGCAATATTCATTTCTAATGAATTAGAGTTAAAAAAACAACATAAGGTGAGACAAGGACAGAGAGAGTGGTGTATTAGAATCACTGACCTTATGATTGCGAGCTCAGTGTATAACCAATTAACCACCAATACAGATTCCCTTGGAAGTAACTTAGTACCTAATGCTTTTTCAAATATTTATCTTCTTTGTCTATCATGTAATTTTTGGGTCTGAAGCCTTCTCATATTAAAATCTATGATGATAGATTAATACATTAGTCTAACTTAATAGCTGAAAATATAATGGAACACCTTATCTAGGAAACTAGAGCTTTCGCAGTCTATCCAATGATACTTTCTGAATCATCACCTCAAATAACCCAAGGAACAGGCCTAAAAAAACAAGAAAAAATGTTTGGGGGTGTGGTGGGGTGGGCTGTGTAATTTACCTTATTATGTGTCATGATAATATATAAATAATGCCAAGTTTTGGCATTATATAAATAACGCCAAGTTTAGTTTACACAAAGTGAGAACAGTTTTGAATGGCAGGTATAAAAGTGTGGGCATGCAATTTTAGAACATGGATTCTATCAAGTGTATGTACTACTCAGTGGCACTAATGTTGGGAAGTTAGTGAAGGTAAAGGGCAGCACAATCTCATTTGAAAATGCAGAGTAATAGAGAGGAGGCCCAGAATACATTAAAAAATAGAAAAAGGTTGTCAAAAGCAAAATTTGCCTACTGCTCGATTCACCACAAGCATAATGGTATCATATTAAGACATTCTTAAATTAACCATAATGTAACTTTGGCACATAGTACAAAAGAATCAAAAGACATGTTTCTATTAAGAACAGCAAACTTGACCCAATTGTATACTCACACTTTCTACTAGGTTACCAAAAGTGCATCATGTTGTGTGAAGATTCTTCCGTTCTCATTCTCAAGTATATGGAGAATTCTAAGAACTAGAGAATTTGCCATAAGCCAAGTGACTGAACTCCCTATTTATAATCAAAGGAAAATACTATTTACCACTACCTGCCATACCTGACATGTAGACTTTATTTTACATTTTATACACTGTATTAAGTGAGAGATACTTTTGACACTCTTGTTGCCCACATTAGTTTTAACAGCTCAACTGTGGAAGTTATTTTGTAGCCTAGGGATCCTTTATTTCAACATGTTCTTTCTCCCTTAAGTTGTCTTTTTTTTTTTTAACAAGTTTAATGAGACACATTTTTAATTAGCAACACACTAATGAATACATATAAACAGATATGTGCACCAGTGCACAATCCTGGGGAATGAGTCTATAAATCTGAATATAAAAATTTAAACCTTCATATGAAGAACAAATATTATGAATAAATGAATATTACATATTCATTCCAAACAACATTATCAAAATTAAAACAACACAAAGTTACAAAAATTAATTTCAGAGCTCATAATTTAGGAATTGATTCTTATCAGTTTAAATGTTTCTTTATTTGGGGGAAATTGATTTTTTTTAACATTTATGACCATATTAGTTAAAGATAATTTTAAAAGTATGCAGTATAAATCACTATATAAAGATTCATTAGCTGAAAGCTACTAAAGTACAATTCAAAAATGCATAAACTGTGTTGTAAAAAGACAGCAATCTCATGTCAAGTATTTAATTTTGTTAGTAAATCATACACACAATTTCAAATTAGAATATTTGCATGAAAGTTGTAATTCTGTGACTAGCTATATGGTTTAAAGAAATAAACTGTCTCTCAATTTTAATTTTCTTACTTATATAATGAAGAAACAATACTTTCTCAACAGATTTTTGTGACATGCATGAATTTAAGAACAAATATTCTTTAAAATGACAGTTTTATACTATGATACGCCATTTTCTGTTTTTGTGGTATGCTGATTTTAATAGCTTTATTAGCACTTCTTCCACATATCATACAATTCAATAGTTCAACCATATCAAAAAGAGGTGTTTTCTATATTTATGATATGTTATCTATTATTTTTCTGAAGATGTTTTTGTTCTAATTCTCCAAATATTAATTGAGACTTCAAGGTAGAGATTGTTTCCCAAATCCAAGATATTATATCATTTTTTGAGAATAACATATTCTATCCTTTTTAATTTCATAATTTTTAACTTTTCATTGTAAAATAATTTTAGATTGACAGAGTTGCACAGATAAAACAAAGACTTCCCAAAGACCCTTCACTCAAATTACCTAACATGAAAACTTTACACATCAATAATTTAATAATGAAAATTAAGAATGTAGTATAATATTACTAAGTAAATTACAAAGTTTATATAGATTTCATCACCTTTTTCATCAATAGCCTTTTTATATTTCAGGGTTCAATTCAATATTTCACTTTACATTTTGTGGCCATGCCTTCTTAGTCTGTTCCAATCTTCAATCCTACATTGTCTTTCATTAACTTGATATTCTGAAGAGAATGTCAGTCGAATGTTCCTTAACTTGACTTTCTCTGATGTTTTTGTATGATAAGGGTGAGGTTATGTAATCTGTGCCCTTCTGAGAGCATACTATCAGTGGCTCATGATATTGATGTGTTGTATTACTGGTGATGATAATGGTTATGCTAGGCAAGCTTTTACACTGTAAATATTCCATTTTCAAGTTTGCAGTTAGCCTACTAATTTTAGTATTAATCTTGTAGCAAAAAAGTTACTGTAGTATTATAATGGGGATTTTGTATTTTCCTACTTCCTCATTTATTAACTGTATTCTTCTTCACTAAATAGTTTATATATTTCTCCCATTTTTTATTCCCTTTTTATATATTTATCCAATTATATATGCTAACATATATACTTATATATAATGGAATAAATAAACGTTTATTTTTATATGGAGCCATGTATTTGAATTTATTTTCTGGATTATAATTCATCATTATTATTTTTTTATACAATTATTCCAGGTTTGATATTTGGAAACTCTTTGATTCCATGTCTTTTTTGTTTGGGTGAGTGATTTTTAAAATTTTATTTATTGTGGTTTACAGCCTCAGAAACCCAGATGGTCAGTTCTATCGTCTGATAGGGTTGCAGGGAGTTGGAATCAACTCCTTGGCAGTGAATTTGGTTTTCATTTTGTGGTAAAAATGTATACCACGATTTTTCCCATGTATTTTTTTTATGGCCTATCCTTATTTTCCAAGTCTTCCTTAACTGCTGGCATCAAAAGATGTTCCAGATTCACTTAGTATTTTCCTACCGTTTCCTTAGAAGTTACAATTTCTATCACTGAAGAATTGTATTTAGAAACTATGATGTGGACACTAAAACGCATTCCAGGGGGCGCCATTTCTGACCCAGCGACCCTCTATGACTTAGTTGAACTGCCCAAGGTACTTTCGATGAGCACGAAAAAGACTGGGTCTTCGTTCTATTTGCTTTCAAGAGTTTCAGTCTCTGAAACTCACAAGGACAGTTCAACCCTGTCCTGTAGGGTCACTATGAGTTGGCATCGACTTGATAACCATAAGTTTAATCTTTATGCAAGTTTACTATATTCTGTCCCTCAGGGCAGCTTATCTAGCATTGCTGTTATGTTTTACCTCCCTTTCACATGTATATGAGGCAATTGAGAATACCATGGCTTGGATCAGGTGCATGTAAGTTCTCAAAGTAACATCTTTGCTTTTCAACAATTCAAAGAGCCACCCCCCCAACTCTTTTATTGGCAAGTAATTTATATATCATATCATTCAATAGTTCAAATATTCAATCATGTCACAGAGAGTGGTACAATCACCCCCACATCAATTTTAGAGCATTCCCCCTCCTCCGTGGTTAAATAGCCTTTAACATGATTTATGCAATCATAATCCATTCTCGAGCTCCCTCCCCGTTCCTGTCTTCTTCTCCATTAATTACTCCAGGAAATTCTCTTTCCCACTCTACCTTCCCCTTCACCCCTTGTAGCCTTAATTATCTTTATGCTTTCCCTCCTCCTGTGCTTCACAGCTGAGAGATCCAACAGAAAACAATAGGAAACAAAATCACGCTAAGTTATGAGCATAGAAACATAGCAGTATATAGACAAAATACAAATAATGCGCAAGAAGGGGAAAAAAAAGAAAAAGAAAAACCAGGGAAGGAGTTTCTGTCATGGAACCAGTAAGAGATACTTGCACCCAGAGCAAATTCAGGCTGCATCTATAGGAAAGTGAACTGGCCGGGTCAAATTCCATTCAGCATAATCAACATTACAGTAGTGTCTGCCTGATAGAAAGGCTGATTGAGACTCTTGCCTGTAGCTAAATAGGATATGCTAGTGGGTCAGTCTGACCACATACTCTGCAGATGGGTTTGGGGCTCTCACCTTCCCTCAAAGCCCTCCACAAATTGGATGTTCATAATTTGGCTCCGATGCTTTTCTCCGTTCTGCATTTGAGTTTTCTAGTTGTCGTCTTTGGATCACACAGTTGGTGTACCCCTTCTCTGTGGACTTAGTTGACGTCTTGCTTAGATGGCTGTTTATTTGACTACGAAGCCTCAAAGGGGTCTTGCGCATTTACCCATTGCAATGATCCCTTTTATCTCTTACTACAGCTTCCATGAACAGTGATCATGGATCCAATCAAACTGAACTCCTTGACAATTTCAATAATTTTCCCATTTATCATAATGTTATTTATTGATCCAGTTGTGAGGAATGTTTTCATTACATAAAATTGCAATCCATGTTGAAAGCTGCAAACCCTGATGTTCATCAGGAAGTGCTTCAAGTTCTCCTCATTTCAGCAAGCAATTTTGTGTCAACTGCATGTAATAGGTTGTTAATAAGCCTTCTTACAATTCTGATTCTGTGTTCTTTTTAATATAGTTCAACTTCTCTGATTATTTGCTCAGCATACAGATTGAATACAATGGTAAGGGGATAAAACCCTGATGCACAACTTTTTTATTTTAAACTGTTCCCTTTTTAAACAATTTTCTGTTTGCACAACTTCCTCTTGATCTATGTATAGGTTCTACATAAATACAATGAAGTATTCTGGAATTCCCATTATTTTCAAGGGTATCTATATTTACTTATGCCGTTTCATAACCAGTCAAACACCAATGAACATATTTCTGGCATCCTCTGTTGCTAGCCAAGATATGTTAGGAAGTTAGAGGCGGAAAGCAGGGGTTGTCCCTCTACAGGCCAAGGCCTCCCTCCACCCTGACAGGAAGTTGGAAGCTGATCAAGGCTGGAGGACATGCACCAATTCAGGCCTTTGAGACAGGAAGCCAGTACACTGCAGAGGGCCAGATCTAGGCCAGGCAAGCTTACTGTAGCCAATGGGGTCAACCAGTACCATCAACCACACCTCCCAGTGGAGGGCCCTGAAAAAACAGAATCCCAAACCCACTGCTCTCTTTTTCCAGCTGCTCCTCCGCTGGCTGTGCTGTGGTTTTCTCTGGCCTCAGGTTTCCACGTGGGTGTGAAGTGCCCTGAGGGTGCCTGTGTAAAACCTGAAACTCCTTCTGTCCTTTTTAAAAACTCACTTGGATCACAAACCAGGCATCGATGTGAATTATTTCTCACATGAACCCAAGGACCAAGGTACTTCCACCCTAGGAATCTAACAGATCCATCTGACATCAGCAATGACAGCCCTTTTTCTACATTCTCTTTGGAACCCAGCCTGAGATTCTAGCAGCTCCCTCTCAATGTACTGCTGGAACCATTATGGATTAAGGAAGGCTGGAGAAGAATAGATACATTGAATTATGGTGCTTTCGAGGAATAACATTGACTGCTAAAAGAACAAATAAGTCTTTCTTGGAAATACAGCCAACATGCTCCTTAGAAGCAGTGAAGGTGAGATTTCATCTCATTTACTTTGGACATCATGTATGGTAAAGTGGAGGGGCACTGAAGCAGAGGAACACCCTGGACAAAATGGATTGACACAGTGGCTGCCACTATCTGGTCGTATAACACTTGTAAGGATGGCGCAAGCCAGCAAGTGGTTCTTTCTTTTGTATATGGGGTTGCTGTGAGTCAGAGCTGACCCAACGGACCTGGGTTTTTAATTTTCTTGAATGTTTTAAAATATTAATTCCATTTTAATAGGTATAAAGTTATTCATAATCTCTATTTCTCTTTGAGTCCATTTTAGTATGATGTATTTCTTAAGAAACTAGTCATTTTCAAATTTGTTGTCAAAATGAAACTCATAATGTAGTATTTTACAAATATTTTAACATCGGTGTTATCGGTAGTGATGTCCCCTGTTCCATTCTGGATTAATTTGTGTCATCCTTTCTTTTCCTTCTGTCTACAAGATGTTTATTAGTTTGATTGATAGTTTCAGATTTTAGATTCACTGATTTTCTCTGTCTTGAATTTTATTGAATTTTCATCATTGTGCATTCCTTCCTTCTGCCACTTTTTTCCTCATTTTCCTAAGGATAAAGTTTAGAAATTCATTTTGATAACTTTTCTGCTCTTTTAATATATGCATTAAATCTTATAAAATTCCCTGTGAGCATTACTTTAACTGTATCATTTTTAAAATGCTATTTTGTATTTCCATTTTAGTTCAGTTCAAAATATTTCTTTGTTTTCCTGGAGACTTTTATTTTGACTCAAGCATTAGTCAGACTTATGATTTTAATTCCAAATAATAGGAGATCATCTTATTTTAGTATTGATTTCTAGCTTAATTTTGTTATAATCAGAGTAAAAATGATGCTATAAATACATTTTAAATTAAGTTTTGCGTTGTGGATCAGAATACATATAATCTTAGTGAATGCTCCATATTTACTTAAGAAAATGTATAGTAAACCTCGGTGGACTGGACTGCTTCCTGAATATCAATTAGATCCAATTTATTTTATTCAACTCACATATTTTACTGTGTTTCTGCCTCCTTTTTCTGTCAGACTCCCCAAATACACTCCTATTTGTAGTCAAATACAAGTTTTGTCTGTTTTTGACTCACATGTTTTAAAATTCTGTTTTTAAATGCATGGATATTTAGGATTATTTTTACTCAGAATATTGTCCCCATTTATATTGAGCTGTGATAATATTCTTTCTTATAATGTCTACTCTTACTGGTATCATTATATCTAACCTAGATTTCTAATGATTAGTATTTACAAGACATACCTTTAGTCACTATTTTGCTTTTAACCTATTTATATCTTTATATTCAAAGTGAGTTTGTTTTAGAATATATGTTATTGAGTCTTGCTGTAATTTTTGATCTAACAATAATGTTTTTTAGTTGATACATTTAGACAATTCACATCCATGTAATTTTTAGTAAGTTAAACCAAAAAATTGCTAGGAGTTTTCTATTCATTGTATTTTTTATTATTTCTTTTTTCCTTTCCTATGTTTCCTTAGTTCAACATTTTTATGAGTCTATTAGAACTGTTATTTATGCCTCCTTTTAAATTTAAATTTGTGATTGCTCTGCAGTTTAAATATACACCGTAATTATTTAGAGTCTACTTGCAAATAATATACAACTTCTCATGCTATGTCAGGTCCTTAACATATATTTCCATTATTCTGTCCCATTTTATTGTTGTATGATTTTCCATAACACATACACAAACAAACCGTATCTTCCTACTATTTTTGCTTTAGGCAGGAATATTTTAAAGAGATTATTTGAAACTTTTATTTTGTCTTCATTTGTCCTTATTCTAGTTCCCTTTGTTTCTTTTTTTGAATCTAAGATTCTATTTGGCATTCATTCTCTCTAAAGAACTGCATTTACAGTTTCTCATAAAGTGTATCCATTGCCAATGTATTACCACAATTGTTTGTTTTAGATCACTTTCATGATATAATGTTTTAGGCCTTAAAAGTATCTATAGATTTCTTACAGTCATTTTAATATGCTATTAATATGAATGTATATGTTTTCTGTGTTTAGTATTTATCCTGCCTGATGTTCTTTATGTTTCTTTGGTAAGTGTTTTGGTGTGTGTCATGAATTTAAACCAATTCTTCAAATATGTCTTTTGCTCCATGTCTCTTTTTTCTGGGTTTCCATTTCAATATATGTTAGACACTTTTTGCTGTTTTTTAATGATTCTATAGCTTTTGGATAATCTATTCCTTTAAAAAATATTTTTGACTTTCAAAAACATTCTAATTCTAGCATTTCCATTTGAATGTGAGGTTTTTTCTTTTCAAGTGGATTATATTTCTTTTTTTCCCCCTTTCAAACCATTGTATTAGAACATAATCCAAATATCATACCCTTCCACGGTTCAATCACGTCAAGCAGTGTTGTATAATCACTCCTGCAATCAGTTTCAAAATATTTTCTTCATTTTTGCACTCCTTGACATCAGATCCCCCACCTAATACAGCCATACCCACCAGGAACCTTTATTGTAGTTATTGTTTCTATAGATCCACCCATCCTGGCTTTCATATACTTAAAAACATAGAAAAATACAAAACATAGAGTAAAAACGGCATCCAACAATGACAAAATACAACAGGCAAGTCCCAATATGAAAAAAAAAAAGCAGAACATATTAAAAAAACAACAACAGATCAATCACAAATTGTATCAAAAGAGAAATCAGATGGCAAGGTTATATTTCTTAATGTCTACTACATCGTTAATCTTAAACTTTTCCTTTGCACTGTGTCTTAAAAGAGCATCGTGGTTTTTTGCAAATTAATTGCTCCTAAAATAATTTTTAAGCCTTCTGAGGAATTATCTATTGTTCTGATTAAGTCTTAGCATTAGGCAGATAGCTTTTCCTAGGGACCAATGAAATGGTTGCTTCACCTCTCATAGATCAGGTCTTAGAAAGTATTACTGCTCCTTTCCACTCCCTCTCTTTCTTACTCCTTTATTCCAGACCAAATTTAATTACACTACTGCCCTAAGGACAACAGTATTCCTTGACCCCTTCCACCCAAAATTAAAACTATCATTCAGTGAAAATATTGAGAAGAAAGGTTCAAGTGGAATATCTTGTCCCCATTTAATGCTTATTCTTCCCCTGTTCCATTTATGCATCATAAATGTGACTCACCAATTCATTTCTGTAATCACCATGTTAGGTCAGTGAAGAAAAAAAACATGAAAAACTATGAACAATTTCTCTATATTTGTGACTACCAGTGACTTCATTCCTTCTCCTAAATATGGATTTTACTGACCTCCACCAATTTGCCAGCCAATTTAGCTGAACTCCTTTTATTGATGTCTAGTTGCATTACCAAAGGCAAAATGATCCTCTCCCCTTTATGATCCTTCATTTTCTCAAATATATTCATATTTTAACATTTACAAATTAAAGAAGTGTTGATGACATATATGACTTATCCAAAACATGTTTTTTCTGAAAAAATTTTAGTAATGTATTTTAGAAAGAATAATACAAATTAAAAATAAAACCAGTGAAGTATAGAAAGGTGTTTTATTATACTTCTTTGGGATGTCATGAGTTTAGTGCTTGTCTACAAAACAAAACAGAGGTTTTTTATCTTCTTGTTTACAGGAATGTGTCTACTAGGCACTAGATTTTGTTAGTGTGAGCTGTAACACCAGATAATGATTGTTGTGCATACTTGACAACTAATTTAACAATTCTCAAGCTCAGTTATTATCACTCTTATAAGGACACCAAATTTAGCATGAGCTGCAGAAACAGAGTAATATCTTAGGTAAAAATTGAATTGGAATGCAGCATTTCTCTGTTTAGCAATGCACCAAGAGTACTTCTGGGCTGCACATAGAAAATTCTTAATTTCATGCAGGGATGTTCTAGAGATAACTCAATTGATTCAACAGAGTGACTATTAGATATTTACAAATTTTCAAGGTTTAAAAAGAACCACTTGTAAGTCTAATCCAAAGTGGAAATATTTATAGTAGCAAAGGCAACAAATCAGAGCTCAGTCTCCACCTTAGAAGTTCACTTTGCCAAAATATCTCTACATCTGTTTCAGTCACTCAAACATGTGGAACATATAAAGTCTCAGATGGATTAAGACTTTTTTTATGAGAAATATGAGTACATTTTTTAAATTAACAAATGAAATCCACATGAAGTATTTTAACCATGCTGATGGTTCTATCCTCGACGCCTTCTTCTTTTTTTTTTTTTAATCAATTTATTGGGGCTCATACAATTCATCACAATACATAGATCAATTGTGTAAAGCACATCTATACATTTGTTGCCC
>NW_022103942.1:4099411-4102732 GCF_000313985.2 Echinops telfairi | reverse complement strand
GCTGCAGCAATGACAAGCCAACAAACAAAAAAGCTGCTGACATGCAAAATTTTAAAAAAGAGGAAAAAGGAAAAAAAAAACCAAACAGATAGGCTGAAATAAAAAGAAAACGGAAAGAGGAAAAGAACAAAACAACAACAACCAAAAAGCCTGTTAGTAGATCAAGGTCTGTTTGTTGACCTTTAGGACCGTTTTCTGGACGAGTCTAACGGGGTGCCACGTCCTGTCCCCAGGGTCCATCATTTGTCTTCCCTTGGGACCTCCTTGCTCTGCTTCCCTGCCACTCCATTGCATGCCCCCAGTGTTTTGCCTCAGTGTGGTGGGGTCAGCTCAGTCGCCCATTCCACACTGTGTCTCCGGTGCTGTCCCATGCAGGGCCATGGGTCAGCTCAGGACTCCGCATCTCGCCGTGGGGGCAGCCACACAGTCCTTTCTGTACACTGGGCCCCCCGAGCTGGGCCATCGTCCTCTGAGTTTGGTGGGCCCAGTTGTGCTCCGCACTTTTTCTCCTCCTTCCTTTGTCCCAGCTTCCCTCTGGGTGTGGTATGGTAGGTTAGCTCCCCTCCCACACAGGACGATCTACTTCCATCCTCTGTGGTGCTCCCTTCCATGGTGGGGGTCGGGCCAAATTGGCTAGGGCCGGCACCTGGTCCAGTCTCTCCATGGATTCCTCCACGTTTTACATTGCTCCTCTGATTTTGTGTGTCCTGATGGGGTCTGTATGCCCGTTCCAGTTCTGTGGAGACACAACCAACACCCTACCCCCAACCCCTCGTGGGCCAGTTCCCTGTTCCCCCCCTTGCCACCAACCCAGCCTCTCCCCACTCTGTTTCTTCCTCCACCCGTGCCCCCTCCCCGTCTTTACATCTGACTCTCATGTACCTCCCCAGGCGTGGCCTGCCCCCACTCCTACCGTCCACGCCTTCACCCGTCCACCGCGAGACAGGTGCCCACTCCTCCACTCCCGTTATGCTGATTGTACTTACCTCAGGAGACTCATGTTATACCTGTCCTTTTGCTTTTGGATTACCTCGCTTAGCATGATTCCTTCCAGCTCTTCCCACGAGGGGAGGTGTTCTTCATTTAACTCTTTATCCAAGATCAGAGGGAAAAAAGGATTTGACGGTTGCAAAAAAAGTCACTAGTCCATCTCATTTACAATATGGTAGTGATATGTTTAGGTATTTAATAAGCTAATGGCTTAGTGTCTCCTGATGTCACTAAGTAACTTTAGGAAAATCAGCATTTACAAGTAGTAAAATACACACCCAAAAGTTAGCAAGTGGTCTTGTGTATGTAAATTGGGTAACAACTGGAGAAATACAGAATAAGGGACTAATTAGAAATACAAAATTCTGTAAATTTAATCTCCTTATATTCAATAGTAAAAATGTTAATCTTTACTTTTAACAGTTTTAATATGCACAGCATTTTTAATAAAATTTAAGTAAATATTTCTAAATTTGTCTTTCTTATTAAATTAAGTGTACTTATGATCATATGATATATTTCACATACATGTTTTATGTACAGATTATTTAGAAATCAATTAAAATTGTCACTATTGAAATTCTTAGTGTAGAAAACAGCAAATACATTAAAAAGGAAGGATAATTGCAATCTAAATTATGTTAATTGCATTAAGAAGATTTTAGAAAAATGCACCAAATTGTTAACGGTATTTATCCCTAGCTCATTATTATTTTCAGTCCCTTAATAATGCATGATATAAAAATGAATTAACATAATAGGGCCAAATTGTATATAAAGGTCTTTTGAAAACTAACTTTTGATTTAAAGAGCCTGTAGGGTATGATTTTGCTTTAAGGTTTTTATTTTCTTATCATTTTATTGAGGGCTCGTACAGATCTTATCACAATCCATACATACATCCACTGTGTCAAGCACATTTGTACATATGTTGCCATCATCAATTTCAAAACATTTTCATTCTACTTGAGCCCTTGGTATTAGCTCTTCATTTTTTCCCCCCTTCCTCTTCCACTCTCTCTCCCTCATGAACCCTTGATAATTTATAAATATTATTATTTTTTCATGGCCTACATTTACTGATGTCTCCCTTCACCCACTTTTCTGTTGTCTATCCCCCTGGGAGGGGGTCATATGTAGATCCTTGTGATCAGATTCCCCTTTTCCCCTCCATCTTCCCCTCCTGGTATTGCTACTCTCATTATTGATCCTGAGGGTTTATCTGTTCTGGATTCCCTGTGTTTCCAGCTCTTATCTGTACCAGTATACATGCTCTGGTCTACCCGGATTTGTAAGGTAGAACTGGGGTTATAATATTGGGAGGAGGAAGCATTAAAGAACTAGAAGAAAGTTGTATGTTTCATTGGTGCTATACTGCATGCTGACTGGCTCGTCTCTTCCTTGTGACCCTTCTGTAAGTCGATGACCAATTGTCTAGAGATGAGCTTTGGAGTGTTTCTTCCATGTGAACTTTGTTGCTTCTCAACTAGATGACTGCTTGCTTACCTTCAGGACTTTAAGACACTAGATGCTATATCTTTTCATAGCCGGGCACCATCAACTTTCTTCACATTTGCTTACGTACCAATTTTGTCTTCAATGATCATGTCGGGAGCTGAGCATTACAGAATGCAAAGTTATTAGAACAAAGTGTTCTTGGGTTGATGGAGTACTTGAGTCAAGACCCAATGTCCGTCTGCTTCCTTAATACTTAACATATGAATATATTTTCATAGATGTATTTTCCTATGTTATATATAAATATATTTACATATGTACATGCCTGTATTTATACTTCTATAAATGTCCTTTGCCTACTAGTTGTTTCCTCTATTTCATTTTACTTTCCTCTTGTCCCACTATTATGTTTGGCCTTCACTCGGGTTTTAGTAATTCCTCTCACCTACATTGCCCTTGATCAAGCACCACCATGCATCTTATTCCTCTTCACCATCAATTTTAGATCACTTGTTGTTCCCTTATCCCTGGCTTGTTTGGCACCCCCTATCCTTTCCCCCACCTCCTCCTCTCCTGTTTACCCCCAGAACCGTTGGTCCTGTTGTTTTCTCCTATGGATTGTTTATCCCACCTATCTTATCTAGATAGACATGCAGAGACTATAAGGCACAAAAACAAGTCAGAGCAAAACAAAACAACAAAAGAAAACAAAACCACAACAACAAAAACCATTGGCAAAAAAAGAGAAAAGCCTATAAATAGTTCCAGGTCCCATGGGAAAATGTGGTGAAGAAAGTTGATGGTGCCCGGCTATCAAAAGATATAGCGTCTGGGGTCTTAAAGGCTTGTAGGCAAACAAGCAGCCATCTAGCT
>NW_022103942.1:4082896-4098513 GCF_000313985.2 Echinops telfairi | reverse complement strand
AACAAATGTATAGATGTGCTTTACACAATTGATCTATGTATTGTGATAAATTGTATGAGCCCCAATAAATTGATTAATTTAAAAAAAAAAAATAGTTCCAGGTCTGTTTGTTGACCTTTAGGACTGTTTTCCAGTTGATTCTGATGGGGTGCCAGCTCTGGCCTGTTTTTTGCTATTCTCCCCGGGACTTCATTTCTTTGCTTCCCTTGCTGCTTTGTTGCACGTCCTTCATGTTTTGTCCCAATGTGGTGGGATCAGATATGGAACAATTCCCACATTGTGTCTCCATTGTTGTCCCTGGTAGCACTCTGTCAGTGAGGGACATCATGTCTAGAGGTGGGGCCAGCCCTATGGTCCTCTCTGTGCATTGGCTGATATGAGCAAGAATATAATCCTTGGGGCTCGGTGGGCCAGAATCTATTCCACTCTCTCTCTTTCCTTCTTTGTTTCCTCCTGTGTGCTCTGATCAGATGTGCTTCTCTCCCTGAGCTGTAACTTCAGAGCCGTCCTCTGAAGTGGATTATTTTGGGGTGGGGGGGAGGGGGGCTGTGTCCACGTAGTTGGGATTGGAGTCGACCTGCAGACTTCTCTATTGGTTCTCTGCTCCATGCCAGTATGTTGGATTCATGTCTTGTAGCACCAGGTTGACGTATGGTCCCTCTCTCCCAGTCCATGGAGATATAAAAAACACCCTTCCCTTTGGTGGGTTAGTGCCCTGTTCCCCTGCTACCTGTATCTCTTTTTCTCTTTTCTTTCTTGTCCCCTCCTTTTCAGTTGGCTGCCATATGTATCCTGGGATTGGGTCTGGTTCCTGCTATGATCTTTAAGCATAATAAACATGAATATTCACTGCTACCTGACAGAAGATGATTAGAAGAAGCTTGTTAAGGGGTTGGTTCTTACAGATAATACCTCTACTTCCATTGAGTTGAGTCTGACTCACAGTGCCCTGTTTAGGGTTTCTAGCAATGTAAATTTCCATGGGAGTAGATAGCTTCAAGGACCTCCTACAAAGCTGTTGATGGGTTTGAACCACTTCACTGACCTTGCAATTAGCAGTCCAAAATTTACCAAACCAGGATTTCTTTAGAGAATACCTGCAATTTATAAATTAATAGCCTTGTATAATAAAAAGTTATTTGAGTTTCTAAAATGCCTTTTGGTCCATGTACAAGCTCTGCATAAACACAATGAAGTTTTGTGGAATTCCCATTCTTCTCATGACTTTCCATATGTGGATCATAGTGTGTTATGATCCACACAGTCAAATGCCTTAGCATAGTCAATAAAACACAAGTAAATATTTTTATGCTTTCAGCCAAGATCCATCTTACATCAGTAATGGAACCCCTTGTTCCACATCATTTTCTGAATCTGGCCTGAACTTCTGGCAACTCTTGGTCAATGTACTGCTGAAATTGTTGGATGAGCTTCAGCAAAATTTTATTTGCATGTGTTATCAATAACATTGTTCTGTAATTTTAGCCTTCTGGTGGGTCACTTTTATTTGGAATGGGTACAGTTGGCCACGTAGCTGTCTTCCAAATTTGATGGCATAGATAAGTACTTCTAATGCTTCATCACCTTGTTCAAACTTTTCAATTGAACCTAGATCAATCCATCAATTCCTGGAACATGGTTTCTGCCTAGTGCTTTCAGTATAGCTTGGACTTCTTCCTTCAGCACCATTGGCTCTTGATAATATGCTGCCTCTGGAAACTAGTTATATTTGGTACAATGAAATTGTGTATTATTTCCATG
Organism: Echinops telfairi; assembly: GCF_000313985.2. Lineage (NCBI taxonomy): Eukaryota > Metazoa > Chordata > Mammalia > Afrosoricida > Tenrecidae > Echinops > Echinops telfairi. The sequence goes on along the minus strand of NW_022103942.1, from coordinate 4,096,752 downwards.
TTATTTGGGTGCTTCCTGCATCATTCAATATTTTGCCCATTGAATCCTTCAATATTGAAAGTTGAGACTTGAATTTTTCCTTTTGTTCCTTCAGTGTAAGATATGCTGAATGTGTTCTTCCCTTTGGATGTCTAACTCTAGGTTCATGCGTATTTTATTATATTTCATTTTGTCTTCTCAAGCTTCCCTTTTGACTTTGTTTCATTTGCCTTACCTACTCTACAATTAATAGCATGTTTTGGATTCTCTTCTGACATCCTCCTTGACTCTTTGCAGTCTGTTAAATGACCTTTTGCTTTCTTCATGAATGATGTTCTTGATGTCTTCCCACAGCTCATCAGGACTTCTGTCTTCAGTGCTTACTAAGCCAAATCTGTTCTTGCGAAGTTCTGGAACAGAAAGGTGGGATAGACTCAATATAGGGTTTGGGCTCCCATGGACTTGTTTTAATTTTCTTGAGCTTCAACCTGAGCTTACATATAAGCAGGTGATGGTCTGTTCCAGTCAGTCCTTCATCTAGTTTTAGCTGCTGACACTGAGCTTCTCCAGAGTCTCTTTCCACAGATGCAATCAATTAGATTTCACCGATTTCACCTGGAGGCATTTATGTATAATAGCTATTAGTGTTGTTGGGAAAAAGATTGCTAGAAGTATTCAGTCTTGTAAAATTCTCTTCTAGTATCCCCAGATTTATTTCTATTACCAAGCCCATCTTTTCCAACTATTGTTCCTTTTTCTTTGTTTCCAACTTCTGTATTCCAATCACCAATAATTATCAATGCATCTTGATTGCATGTTTAATTAATTTCCAACTGAAGACATTAGCAGGATGCTTTATTTTCTACATCACTAGCTTTAATGGTTGGTGCATAAATTTCAATAATAAATGTATTGATCTGATTTTTTGAAGATGGAACTAATTCTATCACAGACAGCATTGTACTTCAAGATAAACCTTGAGATGTCCTTTCTGACAATCTTCTTGATTGCATCATTCATGGCATAGTAAAACATATGACTTTTAAAAATTCAGAATGCCAAATGCCAGTCTATTTTAGGACACTTATACCTAGGATATCAATTTTTATGTGTTCCATTTTATTTTTGATGACTTCCAATTTTCCTAGATTAATACTCTGTACATTTCAAGGTCCAAATATTAGTAGATTTTTGCAGCTGTTTCTTCTTACCTTGAGTTGTGTTCCATCAGCAAATGAAGATCTTGTAGGCTCCACTCCCACAGGCTTTACTCCATTCATGTCACTTTCAACTCTACTTTGAGAAAGCAGATCCACATCAGAACCATTTCATGAGCCTTCTGACTCAAGGAGCCCATCTGGTGGCAGTATCTCTGATAATCTTCTGCTTCCATTCATTAGACATCCATTATCTGTCAGTGTTTCAATGCTATGCATAAGGTTTTCAGTAACTACTTCCTCTGAACTGGCCAGTCAATTACTTTTTGGCAGTCTGGAATCTCTTTGGAACTGGTTCACTTTGGTGGACATTATAAATCATTCCCTTGGGGGAAATAAAGTAATTCAATTGTTAGTATAATTATTTAGATAATGGTATACAATTTAAAATATTGTTAGCAAAAGGAAGGAGCCTGGTGGCATAGTGGTTACCGGTTGGGTTGCTAACTGGAAGGTAGCAGTTGGAAACCACCAGCCACTGTCAGGAAGAAAGGTGGGGCTTTCTGCTCACCTAAAGGGTTGCAGTTTCAGAAACTCATACACTGGCCTATGAAGTTACTATGAGTCAGGACTTGGAGGCAGTGAGTTTGTTATTTTTGGTTTTCAGAAAAGAAAATTATACACACATGACATGGCTTCAGACTACAATATATGAATTGTTGACTTAGATAGATTAAACTTTTAAGTGACTAGACAATATTTACACCAACAATGAGGGTTGGTGACAGGGAAAAACTTCCAATAGCACTCATTCACAAAGGTAGAACCATTCCTGTCAGACTAATACATGTCATACGAAAGCAAGGACAGCATTAAAATAGTAAATATATGATCATCTTAGAGCACCAATCTTGTCTTAAGTAATTAATAACTGTAAGACAATATGCTCTGTCTATTTATATTTTCAATATAAACATGCATTTATAGGCAATACGGATACCTCTTGTCGGCCTTTTGGTTAAGATCAAGTGTATAGACAATAAAGATATAGTCATAAAATTTTATGTATGTATTAGTTCTGGTTGACTAGTGAAACAAATTCAGACACTCATATGTGTTATAGAGGACTTTATATCAAAGAGTAATTTTATATTAAGAAAACATCCTAGCCCAGTCCAGATCATGTCCATAAATGCAATATTAGCTCAAATGTCTGATAGCGATCTATAAATGCCTCTTCAGACTCACACAACATATGCAATGACACTGAATGCAAGAAGATCACAGTCTAGTGAGTGAAAAGTCTGGTGAATCAAATGGCGGTGGAATCATCTCAGCGCTGGCAGGGGACTCCAAGTGGCTCCTCCAACTCTAGGGCTCTGGCTCCATCAGCATAGCTCCATGTGGCTTGTCAACAGGAATGTGTAGCAGAAAATGTGTCTGGCTTCCAGTCAGCTATTTATCTCCATTGAGCCTTCAAATGACGTCATCACGCTGCGACCTGTTTGACAGGCTAGACTCCATTCCTTCCTCAAATCAACAGTAGATTATGTACTGCCATAATGTGCTTACTGAATTTATGTATTTCCTAGCTTGCTTTTTTTTACTCAACATCTTTATTGGGACAAGGAATTTATATATTTTTAAATGCAGTGCTCATTTCTATTATATCTTATTTTCGGTCCTTGAATTAGAAAATAATGTGCTCATGTCTATTATTTTTTGTTTACAAATGTATGGAGTTAGATTGGTTTACATTTTTTCTTATTGCTTTCTAATTTTATTTCCTTGGTTTTGAAGAATTTGTCTTTTAGATATAGATTCTTTGGTGTTCTACCGTGAGTATTCCTTTGTGGCCATTTATGAGGTCAATTTTAGTCAAATTCTATACACACTTAATTTTCATAATTTTTGAATCTAGAGTTCTGTATAAATTGGCTAAATCAAACTTGTTAATTGTTCAATTTAAATTGGTTCAAGTCTTCCAAATCCATATTATTTTCTTTATCTTTAATAATTATTCTTCACGTAAAGTCTTTTGATAAAACTAATATTTAATGCCTCTCAAATTAAAAAAAATTAGCTCAAATAGATTACAGATATAAATGCAAAAAAATTTAAGTATGGAATTATTGGTAGAAAGCATATAGAAACCTGAATAATCATGGATTAGGCACAATTTGTAGTTATGGTTCCAAAAGAAATATATCATAAAATAAAATACGATTATTTGGAGATTATAAGAAATTGCTCTCTGAAATACACTGTTAGGAGATGGAAATATTTTAATGCAATTTCTGAGAAAGGATATAAATCAAGAATCCAGAATTCTCAACCTTAAGAAAAAAACAACTTTTAATTGATGTTGAAGAATGAAGAAGAATGTGGCATCAGGATGGAAGCAAGGCTTATTAACCACTTTTGATATGCAGATGACACAACCTTGAAAATGAGAACTTAAGGTACATGCTGATGAAGATCAAAGATGCCAGGCTTAAGCATGGATTGCAACTCAATGTAAAGAAGACCAAGGTCCTTGCAATTAGACCAATAGGTAACTTCATGATAAATGAAGGGAAGATTGAAGTTGTCAAGGATTTTATCTTGCTTGGTTCCACAATCAATGCTAGTAGAAACACCAGCCAAGAGATCAAAGGATGCATTACACTGGGGAAATCTATTTTAGAGTATTGAAACATAAAAATGTTACTTTGAGGACTAATGTATTTACGCCTGACTTAAACCATGGTACTTTCTTTTTTTAAAAGTTGAGAAAGATTTTATTGAGGCAGGGACAGAACTTCCAGTAGGGAAGGGAGAGCAGGGAAGGAGGTGGGCACTTTGAGCCCCAGGGCAGGTTCCTAGACCCAAGGAGTTAGGACAAGGAAATCGCCCATGGCACTTTCAATTGTCCCATATTCATGTGAATGTTGGACATTATATCAAGAAGACAATAGAAGAATGAGTGCGTTTGAACTGTCATGCTGGAAAAGAATACTGGAAGTACTATGGCCTGCTAAAAGAATAAGCAAATATATCTTGGAAGAAGTATGGTCAGAGTGCTCCTGAGAGGCAAGGATATTGAGACTTCCTGTCAAGTACTTTGGACATGATATCAGGAGAGACTAGTCCATGGAGAAGCACATCATACTCAGTTAAAAAAAAAGGGTGAGGGAGGTAGCAAAAAAGAGGAAGGTCCTCAAAGTGATGTATTGACTCAGTGGCTGCAACTGTGGGCTCAAGCACAGGAACAATTGTAAGGTTGACACAGATTGGGTAGTGTTTTTTCTGTTGTGGACAAAGTGATGATGGGTTGGAGCCAACTCGATGACACCTAACAATAATTGATGCATAGTGATGTCTATTTCATCACAGTTTTATTTTAATTAATATAATGACTATATTGAGCATCAAGTTATACACTTATGTTCCATCCATATATCTTTTATGGTGAAATGTCCCATATATTTTGTGCAATTTTAAAATCATTTTATTGTATATGAAATACAGATTTACATTTCAAATAATCATTTTTGAATTAAACAAATTAAATTATCTAACCTTTCAATAGCTTGTCCTAGCTGCCCATTATCTTCCTCTTCTTCTTGTAGAATATTATCTTCTTCATTCAAATTGACACCATCTACCTTCTAACCTACTACTTTTACTCCCACCCCTGATAAAAATCAAAGTATGTTTCTTTTGCTATGAAGAACATTTATTGAGGTTTTAATAACAGTAGTCTCATAATTTATTTGTCTTTTTGTGACTGACTAACTTCAATAAATATAATGTCTTTCAAGTTCATCCATGTTATGAGGTGTTTCACCATTATTCTTTAATGATGCATAGTATTGTATTGTGTGTATGTACCAAAGATTAACCATTCTTCCACCAGTCAAAGATTAAGTTATTTCTATCTTCTTGCCATTATTTCTTTAGAATATATACCGATTAGAGAGATTGCTAGGTCAGGAGCTCTAATGGCCTAACAGTTTAGGAATTGGGCTAGTAACCACAATGTCAACAGTTTGAACCCACCAGCTAGTCTGCAGGAGAAACAAGTGTGTTCCTGTGCAGAATTGCTGACTTAGACACCGAAAGAAGCAGGTCTATGCTGCATTGGGGTCACCACTAATTGGGATCTATTCATGACAGTATTTGAAGAAACACCATACTGCTTTCCATGGCAGTTATACAGTTTTACTATCCCACCAGCAGTGTGTGAGGGTTCCAATCTCTCAGGGCACTCTCCAATATTTGATATTTTCTGTTTTGTCTTGTCTTTTTTTTAAGCTTTTCTATCATTGCCAGTGTGGGGGGGCTATCTAATCATTGTTTATATGTGCAGCTCTCCAATGGCTAGTAATCACACATACTCATTAAAAAAATTGGGATAACTTTAAAAAAAAAGAAAGTTGAATTAAAAAAAACAAATTCTGACAGTACTCAGTGCTCAAGACAATATGAAGCAACTTAAAAACATTCATACACTATTGAAAGAAATGGTAAATTATAAAGTCACCTTGGAAAACAGTATAACAGATTTTTATAAAGTTTTTATAAATTGATGCTTACCCTTAATATATTACTCAGCACTTTTAGTTACAGGTATTTATCCCAGAGAAATGAAAACCTGTGTCACATAAAACTTACACGTGAATGTTTACAGAAGCTTTTTTATTCCTAAGTTTCAAAGCCTGATAGCAATAATATTTCCATCAATAAATGAATGAATAAAAAATTTGTACAAATTTTCAATGAAACACTGTGAGCTATAACAGCTCACAATACAGCTAAAATAGCTGTTGTGAATAGTTAGATTTTGTGTCAAGTTGGCAGGGCCTGGGTTCTCAGTAGTTTGGCAGCAATTCCTTATGATGTGATCTAAGACAATATAATCAATTCCATGATAGAATTTCTCTTTATATACCTATGAAAAATAACTGGTTTTGTTTCCATAAAGAATAGAGCATAACACATTTGGTAGGGAGAGTGGTTCTGGAGAAATAAAATAATAAAAAATGTGTTTTCAAAAGTGGATCTCAAGTCCGAATAGGCTTAAGGCACTGATAACTGGATGTCGGTCTCTGTTAGTATGGATAAGCCTGTCACTAACATGTGGAATAAAGGCTACTATGCTAAGGAAAGTCAAGTAGAAGCCACTAGAAATGCCTGAGCCTAGGAAAATAGTAAATCAAAATCAATACTAAATTTCTGAAGGAAAAAAAATAATGACTAAAACAAATTGCAAGTAGAGTTTATCCTGGGAAGATTGGATTAATATAAGACAATAAATGAATTTAGTTCAATTCAATGTAATTAAACACATATGGCCCTCTCCCCCACCTAAAAAGAACCTTTATCAAAATAGGAATCAGAGAGAAAATCTTGAGAAAATCAGTTAAAATATATATTGTTGCACAAAATTTGGGGAATGGAAGTTATACAAAAGACTACCTGAGTGCCACTCTAATAAGAAAAAATAACAATTTCATAATTCAAAAGAAATATAATTTGGAAAGATAGGATCTTTTAAAATAAAGTAAAAATATATTATACACCCATAAATACTACTGTACATGTAAATGTAACTACATAAACTTTTTTTCAAAAAACAGGATTTCATACGAAAAAGAAAATTTCAAATGTGACTTGGTAAATAGTCAAAGAAAATTATTTTGGGGACAATGTATACATGAAGAAATATAGGACAATTGTTTGCGAAAATGCACTGCTATCTTCCAACTAGTATTGTTTTCAATTAAAATAATTTCAAGTTGCTATTATAAAATGATTCAAACATAAAATTGAAATCAACATGTGAGAAAAATATAATCAGACGTCCACCTCTGAAAATACTTATTAAATACTTATTTTCTCATATGTTGATGATTACAAATGAAATTAGATGACTTTCTCAGTTATAAATATAAAGGCAAGACAAAATGTTTCATTCCAAAATCACAGACACCTATATTCAGCAAAAATGGCAGAATTTGTAGCTACTGTCTCTTGACATGTCCTCCATTTAGGTCTACACAGGTCTGGAAGCACTGTTCCATCTGTCTAACCCTTCTCTGAAGAATTCTGTGCTATTCAATTAAAACAGAATCCTTTATTTTTAATGAAAAATCTGCTTCAAAACAGCATTATTATCATTCGCAATGGACATAAATTGTGTTACTTATAAATATTTTTTGAGCTAGGGGAACAGAAAGTAGTCTGAAGAGACAAGATCATGGCTGTGGGGTGACTGGAATATGGTTTCTTAATCAGGTTCCCTTAGCACAACTCTTGCTGCCCTCTAAGAATAACCACATGAATTTTCATAATGGAAAAACATTCCTTAGCACCACTTTGCAGTTCTTTTTATTACCAATGCAGTTTTCATTTTCTAAAAAACTTCAAAATAACAAGCCCCTGTGATCATCCTGTGTCCTTTGAGAAAACATATCAAGAAATTATCTTTGGGATTCCAAACAACAGTCATCATAACCTTCGAGGTGTCCTCTCAGGCATGAATATAGCTGGTCCAGCAGATCGCTCCAAAAGCCACTGCTTTGATTAGACTTCTTTTTTAATAAAAGTTACCGCAACAAGACTAAGAAAAGTATAATACTGAAAGAATTTGTCTGCAGTCATCCACTGATCACACAGACATGTTTAATCATGTTTTCTTTGGAATAGCTGCTCATGTATTTGATAGCTATCAGTGGTGAGAGGAGAGGGGAGAGAGGAGCAGTCAGAGGCTAGTGAGTAGACAAAAGAAGGTGAAAGCAAAATACAACAGCAGCAACAAATTTAAGCAGGTGTGAGGTAAATGAATGAATGAATGCTTGTTTGTACCCAGTGGTGAAACCATATGGTACTGTATTTTTATCTTACTCATTTTTAAAAATTAAATTGGTTTTTTGTTTTGGTAGTGGTGTTTTAAAACATCTTTCAATAAGTTCACATATTATAGGCCTCTTCATAATTTCTACTTCATCTTCAGCAAAGTTTTCTAGTTTTTGTCTTTGTAGGAATTTGTCCATTTCATCTAAGTCATATAAAGTGTTGGCACGAACTATTCATATTACTCCTTTGTAAGCCTATTTATTTCTTCATCTCAGTAGTAATGCATTATATTTAATTTCTGATTCTAGTCATTTAAAGCACCTCTATTTTTACCCTTGGTCAATCTGACTAAACAATAACAATACATTTTATTTCCCCCTTATAGACTTTTTTACTCTTTGACTGAAAATTGAGTCACAAAGAAGAGTTCACCTCAAGACCTAAAGGGCTGTAGTTGGCGTACAAGTAAGTGTTCATAGTACCGCTGTATAATCCTGTTTAGTTCTGTATTAAGAGCCAAATTTTTAAGGATTCTGTTAGTCTTTCTGACCAGTGAAAGTAGTGCCTGTTTTATGACGTTCTTTTAAGTTTTATTCCACTTTTTCGCTCATTCTATCCAGAACTTTCTAATGGGATCTCTCTCAGAACAGTTGGTGGAGGTAGCTGGGCACCATCTAATTTTTCTGATTGGAGGATATTTCTTCATGATGTATTTTTTTTCATGAACTGGTACTACTATCATTATATACTGTCATTCTTGGAAGAGCACTGGAGGCATATTGGTATACATACACATTGGGGAACTACTCACCCAAGACATTAGTAGTTAGAAACCACTCACCTCTCCAAGAGAGAAAGATGAATCTTTATACTCCTGAAGAGTCACTGTCTCAGAAACCCACAAGAGCAGTTCTACCCTTTCCTAAAATATTACCAAGGGTCAGTATTGACTTGATGGCAATTTGTTTGTTTTTGTTTATTGTCATTCTCTGTTTCTTAAAAAAATATTTACTTCTTTTTTGAAAGAACATAAACTCAACAAAGCAAATACCAACTGAAGAATTTCTATGTATCTAATTCAGGATATATTCTTCACATTGTGCCACTTTTCTCAATATTCTTTTTGGAATTGTCTCACTTTATCAACACAAATTTGTTGCCCCTTAACACCTCATCTAACCTTTTGAATTTCTGTCATAAATTGGAGCTCATGGAATTAATCATTTAAGAGAACACAATGGTCAAAGTGGACATTCTTTTCCTATTTAAAGAAAACTGTTGTTTAATTTAAAGATTAGATCACGGGATAATTACAGTTTAACGATTTCCTCAAGGCAATGGTTTTGTAGGGCCTATTCAACCTCAATAGCTGCAGAAAGTTTGTATTCCATGATAATTCAAAGGTCTGTTTTTGAATTCCTCCGTTTGATCAAAGATTATTCTACAGTTTTTTTTTAAATCAAAATGTTCATAACTGTAACAGGCACCATCTGATTCTGAACTGGTTGAAAAAGGTAGTTGATAATGGGGACACTTTATGTATATTCCAGGTCCTACTTTGAATTCTGACCCTCCAGAGAAACAGAAACCAGTAGTTATACAGAGATGGTTACTTATAAGTTTTTAAAACCCAGGCATTGAACAGCAAACTGGGAGGTAGCACAGAATCACTAAAATTAGTATTAAGCTATTGATTGGAACTCCCTATGAAAACATGACTCTAAACATCTGGAACAAGAAAACACATTCCATGAAGTGTTTAACTGTTTATGGGCACTATCAGCATCTGCTTTTTTGTGGGGGTAGAGGTGGAATATATGTATATGTAACAAAACATTTAACAATTCAATCTTTTCTAGGTATTAGTTCAGTGATATCAACTACAATAGTCATGCATTGCAACCTTTTCCTTTAATTGATTCTGTTTCCTTTCACCATGATCAGAAACTCAGTATTTCCCAATAGTTCCCCTTCTGTCACCTTATTTCACATCTGATTATTAATAATAAACTTTGATGTCCATTTATTTACCTATTCTTGTCACTTCATATAATTGAGATCATACAATATCTATGTATTTCAAATTGATTTAATATCAAACACAATGTCTGCAAGCTTCATTTCTGTCATAGAATGCACCAGAACTTCATTTCTCCTACTGGCTATGGAGTAGTATTCTCTTATACTGTATGTATGCAGCATATTTCCTTTATCCATTGATGAGCACTTTGCTTGTTCCTACCTTTTGGATATTGTGAACGCTGTTGTAAATAACATTGGCATATAAGTCTCTTTTTTATAAAATTATGTTATTTTGGGGCTCAAACAGCTCTTATCACAATCCATATATAACATCCATTGTGTCAAGCACATTTGTACATATGTTGCCATCATAAATTTCAAAACATTTGGCATATCAGTCTCTTATTGAGTCTCGACTTTCAAGTGCTTGGGGTATTCTGCTTTTAATTTTTTGAAGAACTGCCATGCTGTCTTCAACAATAGTTCTATTATTTTGCAAGCCCACCAGGAATTGATAAGTACCTCAGTTACTTTTATTATTTTCCATCAATTATTTTTTTCTGTTTTTTATTTTAGCTATTCTAGTGAGAGTGCAGTGGTAACTCCTTGTGACTTTGGCAGCTTCTGATGGCATCTTTTCATGTGTTCATTGATCATTTGAATATAATCCTTCATGGTACCTCACTTCAAATTCTTTGCCCATTTTTGATTGAGTTATTAATCTTTTTGTTGTTAAGTTGTAGAGATCATATATCTTTGTATATTAGACACTTATAGTATATATGACACCTGAAATATTTTTCAGTCTGTAGGAAACATGTGACTAGGCTGTGAATCTAACTGGTTTGACAAATACTATATAATCATCTTTTGTTTTGTGATCATATTTGAACAGCCAATTAAATGAAGGGGCTTTCTTTGAGGGTGTGGCCTTCCTCAAGTTTATCAATTGATTTTAACTCAAAGCTCTTTCTCCTTCAAACCTGCACTCTTATCATTGCTTAACCTTTGGTTCTTCACTCTCACTCACTCACTGCCATGTAGGATGTGAGAAACCTTCATCTTCCTGCCAGACCTACAGATCTTGAATTCATCATCCCTTGGAACTGCAAGGACAAGTGAAGCTTTCAGCTTTCTAGAAACCTTCCGTTAGCACCCCCTTGCCCTTGCATTTCATATTTTTTGTCCCCACAATTGCACCAGTATTTCTTGGCAAATGGGAGATATTCCATTGATATAAATTTCAGGTTCACCTTAGTCCTCAAGGTAATCTTGCTTTTCAACATTTTAAAAAGTTCGTGGGCAGCAGATTTTCCCAAAGCAATTCATCCTATTTTCCGTGACTGCTGCTACCATGAACATTTATTGTGGATCCAAGCAAAACAAAATCATTGGCAAGTTCAATATTTTCTCCATTTATGGTGAGGCTACCTATTGGTCCAGTTGTGAGGTTTTCTGATTTCCTTACATTGAGTTGTAACCTTTAATGAAGACTTCAATCCTTGATCTTCATCAGCAAGTGTTTTCAGTCCTCCCACCAAACAAGATTGTATCATAAACATATTGCAGGCTATTAATAATCCTTCCTCTAATCCTTATGCCATATTTTTCTTATATTATCCAGTTTATCTGATTATTTGTTCAGTAAACTTTGAATAAGAATGATGAGAGTATATGACCCTGCAATACAATTTTTCTGATTTTAAACCATGCAGTATTTCTTGGTTCTGTTTGCACAACTGCCTCGATCTATATACAGGTTTCACATGAACACAATGAAGTATTCTTGAATGCTCATTCTTTTCAAGACTATCCATAGTTTGTTATGAGCAACACAATCAAATACCTTGGCATAACCAATAAAACATAAGTGGCCATCTTTCTGCCATTCTCTGTTTTCAGGCATTGTCCATTGAACATCAGCAATGATTTCCCTTTTCCCACATCCCTTTCTGATTCAGACATCAATTTCTGGCAGCTCACTGTCAATATATTGCTCCAACTGTTGTTGGATGATCTTCAGGAAAAAATGTATTTGATATTGTTCTATAATTTTAGCATTCTGTTGGGTCACCATGTTCTGGAATGTGTACAAATATCGATTTATTCCAGTCAGTTTAACAAGTAGCTGTTTTCCAAATTTCCTGTCAGTCATAGATAAGTGAATGGTAAGAGCACTTCATTAGCTTGTTGAAACATTTTAATTGGTATGCCATCAATTATTGAATACTTAAATTTTTCTCAAGTTTTTAGTGCAGCTTGAATGTCTTCATTCAGTACCATTGGTTCTTGCTCATTAGCTCACTTGAAATGGTTGGAGTAGCAGGCAGTGAAATGGAGAAACTCCCTCAACAAGATGGACAGACACAATGGCTACAACAATGGACCCAAACATAACAATTGTGAGTAAAATCCAGGAAAAGGAAGTGCTTCATTCTGTTGGATGTAGGATCCTACACATTGGAACCAGTTCAATGGCATCTAATAACAACAATTATAACAGGTTAAGTGTTTGTAAGAATTTGTTTATTTTATCTAAATTAACCTGTTTCATTGAGTGCCATTATTCATAGTGTTTTCAGTTATACATTTTTGCATCTTTATCATATCAATTTTAATGATTCTGCTTCCGTTTTTTATTTTGGATATATATTCTTTCTTTTTTTCTATCAGTGTTCTGCTTGTCATGGACCTCTTTCCTTTCCATATGAAGTTAGCAATTAGTTTTTTGCCTCTCTTTAAAGAATAAAGATGGAATCTGTGTTGGGATTGCAGTATATCTATAGATTGCTTTAGGTAGTATTGAAATTTTCACAATGTTAAGTTTTCCTATTTATGGTTATTATACATTCTTGTATTTATTTAGATCGCTTTTGGTTTCTTGGCAGTAGTGTTTTGAAGTTTTATTTTTATATGTCTTTTATATTCTTGGTGAGTTTTATTTCCAAGCATTTCATCTTTGGGTGGCTATTTTAAATGGTACTGTTTTCATTTTCATTGTTCTCTTTGCTAGTCTAAAATACTTCATTTGATTTAAATATGTATATATTTTACCTTGCCACTTTGCTAAGTCCTTTATTTAGTTCCAGTAGGTTTCTAATTGTTGCTTTAGTATTTTCTCTAAATAGGATAATTTCTGTAAATAGGGATAGTTTCATTTCTTCTTTACTAATTTGGATGCCCTTACCTCTATTTTTGCATTATTGCTCTAAGACTTACACTAAAACATTGAAGAATAGTAATTAAAAGCATGATTGCCTGGTTCCCATTTTCAATGGAATATTTCAATCATTCTCTTTTGAGAGTAATGTTGGTAATCGGTTTTGTATATATACTCTTAATTGAGAAATGCCCTTTCATTTACTATTTTACTGAGAGTTTTTATCAGTGATGTGTATGGAAAATTACCAAATGTCTTTTTCTGTCTCCTTTAAGAAGATTATGTTCTTCTTTTTGTGTTTATTTTTAATGTGTTTTTTACCTTGATTGTATTTTGCAATAGTCTATCACACCTGAGTATCAGATATCAATCTCATTTGATCATGATGTTGTGTTTTTGTTTGCATTAAGGCCTATTTTATCAGAAATTAATATTGCCAATGCTGCCCCTTTTTTTATTATGATTTAGTGATATATTTTATTCCGATCTTTGCTTTTTAGTCATTTTTATCTTTTTTTAATGTATGTGTCTTGTAGGCAGCATATTTATGGGTCGTTTTTTAATCCACTCTGCTACACTGTTACTGTTGCATTTACTCCATTTACATTCAGTATAATCAGTTATAGGTATGAATTTACTCTTATCATTTTGCTATTGGTTTGTGTATGTGTGTATTTGTAGTGCTGATGTTTTTGTTC
>NW_022103942.1:4066610-4082796 GCF_000313985.2 Echinops telfairi | reverse complement strand
AGAGAGAGAGAGAGAGAGAGAGAGAGAGAGAGAGAGAGAGAGAGATCATAGATAGATTAGTTTATATCAGAAAAAATAGCTCACAGTTAGTTGAAGAAGTGTGCAACTTCCTCCCCCTCATGCTGGTGCCGGCAAAAGTAGTTGAATCCCAGATGAATATGTCAGTGTTAAAACTGGAGAGATAAATGAATCTTGATCAGCAGGTCAGATGGCAGATCTAGGATGATTCTTGGATGAAGACAATATGGCAAGCTGTTGGCCCAAGTCTGTAGAATCAGAGGTCCATGAGCCAGATGCAGGATCCAGACCAAGACTCAACAAAAATCAAGCAAGCTTTTCCATAATATCCTTACATAGGAAGTTGAACACACCCCTATGAAATGTCTTTTCGATTGCATCAGGCCTGTTACCTGCGTGAGGGGGTTGCATTCTACCATGTTTCATTACATCATGGGAGAATATTAGGGCTGAAATGTTAATCCACTGATAATCCTGACCCAGTCATGCTTATACAAAACCTAAGTACTACATGGATTTTCTTGTTCATTTTCTTCATTGTTGTTGATATTGTGCTGTCTTTATAATTTTCTGTATTTTAATTTTGTTTATGAGGTTTATTAATTTTTTATGCTTGGCCTGCAATTTTTTTATCGTTCTAAATTTAGCATAGCCTCTTCTAGTTTAATAAAATCGTGATTTCCTTTCAATTTGAATGTTCTATAACTACACCATTTATTTCCTCTTTTCGCTTTTTAGTTTTCACTGTGTATATATTAGTGTCTTAACATCTCCCGTGCCTGATTTATAGTATTAGACGTTTATTTTATTTTTTAAAGATTTTTCTGGTTTGTTTTCCAGGAGATGCTAGGTACCTTAATCTCAGGTTATAACTGATGCTATTAGTTATAGATTTTAATGACTTCTTTTAGCATTTGTTGTAATGTCAATCTGCATTTTAAAAATTTCCGTTTATTTGGAAACATTTTAATTTCAAAATCTATTTGAGACAATATTACTAGAAATACAATTCTTATGTGGCTTTAAAAAATTCACAGTTAAAAAAATTAAAATATTCACAGTTTAGTACATGCCATTTATTGCTTTATTGGCAGGGTGGTTTCTGCTGAAAAGTCATAATGTAGTCTTGTTTTTTGTTTTTTTTTTGGTAAGTGACATTTTGCTTTTCCTGAGCTGCTCTCAGTATTCCTAGACTTTTGTTTTAGAAGTTTGATTTTGAGGGAACTTGGTGATTTTCTTTGTGAGCCTTTAAAAAAATAATTTTATGGGGAGATCCAGCATATTTGTACATATGTTGTCTTCATCATTTCCAAAACATGTTTCTTGCTACTTGAGCCCTTGGCATAAATTCCTTTTTCCCCTCCCTCCCCCATCCTCCCAACCTCCCACCCTCATGAATCCTTGATCAATTATATATTGTTATTATTTCGTATCTTACACTGCCCATTGTATCCCTTCACCCACATTTCTGCTATTTGTCCCCTTGGGGGTGAGGCAGGCTATATATCCAAACATGTGATGGGATCCCTCTTTCCCCTCCTTCCCACTCCCCGACCATCCCCCACCCTCATGGTATCACTACTTCTACTACTGTTCCTGCGGTGTATATCTGTCCTTAATTCCATGTGTTGAGAGCTTTTATCTGTACCAACCAATACATGTTCTCCTGTCTAGCCAGATTTGTAAGATAGAACTGGGTTATGGTAGTGGTGGGGAGGAAGCATTCAGAAACTAGCTGTATGGTGCATGTTTCATCAGTGCTATACTGCACCTTGGTTGAATCATCCCTTCCTTATAACCCTTCTGTGGGGGCATATCCAATTGTCTACAGATGGGCTTTGGGTCTCCACTCCAACCCCTTCATTTGCATTGATATAATTGTTTGTTTTGGGTCTTTTAATACCTGATACCTCATCCTGTCTACACCTCATGATCACAGGCTGGTGTTCTTCCTTGTGAGCTTATTGGCTTCCTTGCTGGATGGCTGTTTGTACAACTTCAAGTCTTTAAGACCCCAGAGACTATATCTTTTGATAGTCGGGCACAATCAGCTCTCTTCACCATTTGAATCTATCTTATTTGGTGTTTGTAACACTTCTTGAATGAATACCTTCTTGTATATTTGGGAAACATTCACAGTAGTTGGGAAGATTTTGCCAACAAATTATTTTATTAAAAGTATCGTGAACTGCTAAAAGGATAAACTGATTTGTCTGGGAAGAAGTATAGCCAGAGTGACTGCCAAAGTGCCCCTTAAAGGCAAGGATGACAAGCCAATGACTGACATGTTTTGGACATGTTGTCAGGAAAGACCAGTTCCTAGAGAAGGACATCATGCTTGGGAGAGTGGAGGGGCAGCAAAAAAGAGGGAAGTGGAGGTACACCTAAAACAACATTATCTCTGGAGGTTTGTGTTTTGTTTGATCTCTTCCTTTTGGATTTTAGTCACATTATCTTGATGGTGTCTCACATACTTTTATGCTATCTTCAATTTCCCATAGTTTTTTTCCCCAGATTTTTCTAATAAATTGGTATAAAGATATTTGACTTGTATTTTGTTACTTCTCTATTTTATTAATTCAGTTTTACTCCTTTGTTCTTCCAATGTGTTATCCACTTCTGGTAATTTAGTTTTAATCATCTGGGTTTCTAGGTACCATATGGTTTCTGGTTGTCTATTTGTCTTGCCCTTTTCAGGGCAGAGTATTTTTTTCCTGGATTCTTTTACAGTTTTGTCTGTGCTTTCCTTGATTTATTCTTTTTTTTAATATCTTGGAAGACTCTCTAAATGTCTTTTGAATTTTTTCTCAGGTTGCTCTATTACCCTGTTTCCCCCAAAATAAGACAGTGTCCTATATTAATTTTTGCTCCCAAAGATGCACTAGGCCTTATTTTCAGGGGATATCTTATTTTTTCCATGAAAAAGAATACGGTACACATTTATTGTTGAACAACAAAAAAGGAAATTTATTACCAGTATACGGTATGGTAGTAGTTGTCATTGCAAACTAGCATAACTAGACAACTGTGAATCCTACAGTATCAAGAATTTCTTGTTACTACCATTATTTCCACGTGCAACAATTTATGGAACATTTACTCATAATCTATAGTACATTTACTTGCACTTCCTGTATGCTCCAGCTGTGGCTAACAGTGAGCTGCGCAGCCATCGTCTACCGCTACGGTCCAGAGTCCAGAGTTATGGTAGATTCGGGGGGCCTTATTATCAGGGAGGCCTTATGCTCAGGTAGGTATTATTTTGGGGGGATGCTTTATATTTCAGGGAGAGGTAAAACTGTAAATAGGTCTTATTTTGGGGGGATGTCTTACTTTTGGGGAAATACGGTACAATTTCTTCTTCAGGCAGGTTCTCTCGGTTGTAATCACTTGCTTGAGATATACTGTCTTCTTTCCTTCTATGATTTGAAATTATTTGTTTTTTCCAAGATGTTATGGTGTTACTGTGTTTTTTGTTGAGTGTATATTGATTTGTTTTGTATTTGCCTTGTATCCAATGTGTTAAAAAAAGGAGAAAAAAGTAAGAAAGATACAGATGAAAATAAAAATAATAATTAAAAAATAATTTTATTAGGGACTCTTACAGCTTTTATCACCGTCCATCCATACATCCATTGTATCCAGCACATTTTTACATGTTGCCATAATCATTTTCAAAACATTTTCTTTCTACTTGAGCCTTTGATATCAGCTCTTCATTTTCCCCCTGCCCCCTCCTTTCCTTATGAACCCTTGATAGTTTATGTTCCCCCCCAATATGTCTTACACCAACTGCTGTCTCCTTCACCCCCTTTTCTGTTGTCCATCCCTCTAGGAAGGGGTTATATGTAGATCATTGTGATTGGTTCCCCATTTCTCCCCACAACCTTCCCCTTATCCTCCTGGTATCTCTATTCCCATTATTGGTCCTGAGGGGTTTATCTGTCCTGGATTCCCTGTATTGTAAGCTCTAATCTGTAGCAGTATACATCCTGTGGGCTAGTCAGATTTGCAAGGTAGAACTGAGGTCATGATAAGGGGGGGGGAGGCGGGAAGCATTAAAGTGCTAGAGCAGTGGTTCTCAACTTTGCTAATGCCATGACCCTTTAATACAGTTCCTCATGTTGTGGTGACCCCCCAGCCATAAAATTATTTTTGTTGCTACTTCATAACTGTAATTTTGCTGCTGTTATGAATTGGGAAAACTCTGTTAAAGAGTTGTTTGACCCCCAAAGGGGTTGCAACCCACATGTTGAGAACTGATGAACACAGAGGAAAGTTGTGTGTTTCATCAGTGCTATATTGCACCCTGACTGATTCATCTCTTCTTCGTGACCCTTCTGTGAGGGAATGTCCAATTATCTACAAATGGGCTTTGGTTCTCCACTCCACGCACCTCCCCCCCTCTTATTTACATAGAATTGATTTTTTTGTCCTGGGTTTTTGATGCCTGATACCTGATTTCATTGGAACATTCTGATCACACGGGCTGGTGTGCTTCCTCCACTTGGGCTTTGTTGCTTCTCACCTAATGGCTGCTTAATCATCTTCAAGCTTTTAAGACTCCAAACTCTCTATCTTTTGAAAGCCAGGCACCATCATCTTTCTTCACCACATTTGCTTATGCATCTATTTCATCTTTAGTGATCATGTTGGGAAGGTGAACGTCACAGAATGCTGGATTATGAGAGCAAAGTATTCTTAAATTGAGGGAATACTTGAGTAGGGGTCCAGAGTCCATCTGCTACCTTAATACTTAAAATATAAATATAAAGACTTAGATCGATTTACCTATTATTATATATAAATATATTTACATATGTACATGCCTGTATTTAGACTTCTATAAGTGTCCTTTACCTGCTAGTTCTTTTCTCTATTTCCTTTTACTTTCCTCTTGTCCCGCAAAACAGATGGAATTCAAGCTCACATATGACCCAGTAATTCCCCTATTGGACACATATCTAGAAGAGGCAAGAAACAAACCACGCCCAAACACCTGTGCTCCCATGTTCATCACGTGGCACTTCATAATCTCGCAATTAAGTGGAAACAGCTAAATTTCCGTCAATGGAAGAATGGATCAAGAAACTGTGCTACATACATACAATAGAGTACTACTACACATCCCTAAAAAGCAGTGATGAATGCGTGAAACACATTACCACATGGGAAGAACTGAAGGAAATTATGCTAAGCAAAGTAAGCCAAAAACAAAAGAACATGTACAACAAGAGTCCACTGAGGTAAGCTTAAAACAAGGGGACATAGGGGAAAAGCGACTATATACATACATTCCTGGGGTGGGGTCCAGGTACTATGGCTGGAGCTAAATCTAATCAAGGATGTATATGGCAGCCAACTAAATAGAAGTGGGAAAGGAAGGGAAAACAAAAGACATGGGTTGGGCACTAACCTACCCAAGGGGAGGGTGTTGTTTATATCTCCACAGGAGAGGGAGAGTGGGACCACATTTCAATCTGGTGAGACAAGATGTGATTGCAACATACCAGCATGTAGCAGGGAACCAATATAGAGGTCTGAGGGCTGGCCCCAATCACAAGTACGTGGACCCCACCCCCACCAGAAGAACATACTTCAGAGGACACACTGAAACTACAGTTCAGGGTGAGGGCACTTCTGACCAGAGCACAAAGGATCAAATGAAGAGGGAAGGAGAGAGAGTGGAACACATCCTGGCCCACCAAACCCTGTGGAATATATTCCTGCTCAAAGCAACCAATGCACAGAGAGGACCATAGGACCAGCCCCACTACGAGACATGACGTCCCTCACTGAACCTTAGCACTACGGGGGACAACAAAGGGGACAGTGCAGGACCCCATCACACTAAGAGCATATAACAGAGCTGCAAGGGGAGCAAAGCAATGAAGTCCCTGGGGTAATACCAAAAATAGACTTTGAGGCCAGAGTGTGGCATCCCATCAGACTTGACTAGAAAACACTCCTAAAGGTCAAAAAACAGACCTGGAACTATTTATAAGCTTTTCCTTTTTTGTCATTGTTTTGCTGTTGTTATTTTGTTTTGTTTTGTTTTAATCTTCCTTTGTTGTTTTGTCTGGCTTTGTCTTCTTTTTGTGCTTATTACTATCTCTACATATCTATCTAGATAAGATAGACGGGATATAGAATTCGGAGGAGAAAACAATGGGACTGACAGTTCCGGGGGGACATGGAAGATGGGGAGGTGGGAGAAAGGTAGGCGGTATCAACAAACCCAGAGACATGGGACTAACAAGTGATCTAAAATCGATGGAGAGAAGGACATATGATGTCTGGTGGAGCATAATGAAGGGCAATGTAACTGAGAGGAAAAAAAATTTTTTAAAAAATCATTTTATTAGGGGCTCATACAACTCTTATCACAATCCATACACACATCATTGTGTAAAGCGCATTTGTACATCATTCTCAAAACATTTTCTCTCCACTTAAACCACCGGCATTAGGACCTCATTTTTCCCCTCCCTCCCCGCTCCCCCTCCCTCATGAACCCTTGATAGTTTATTAATTGTTAGTTTGTCATATCTTGCCCTGTCCGACGTCTCCCTTCACCCACTTTTCTGTTGTCCGTCCCCCAGGGAGGAGGCCACACATAGTTCCCTGTGGGGAAAAAATTTTTTTTAAAACAGCATAGCAGCAGGTGAAAATGAACACCTCTAACCACAAATGTGGTGGGCACACAGCACCCAATCCAGGGGAGTGCATTCCTATGGTTGCCAGGTAAGTGATATAATAGTTGAAAATTTGCAAATGTATGCTTCTAGCTGTTGAGGGTAAAGATCAAGCAGGACTTGGAGAGGGTGCTGGATGGAACCTAAGGTGTGTGAGGTTTGTTCTCTGATTGCCATCCTCCAGATTCGGTTCTACTGCATTCCTGGATGAGGGTAATGGTTATCTGATTATTGACTAGACATAATGCCTAGTGGATGGGAGCAAAGCTTTTCGAATCTTCAATCACTATTTCACAGGCCTTCTCTTCCACTTGGGTCCCTAACCCAAATGATCAAGGACAACCGTGATCCCTATTTTCCTACTCAGTGGTCACTTGAATCTCTGGAGTTCTTGTCTGCTTCCTTATATTTTCCTTCCTTAGATGTAGCTCATATTCTTTGCGCCTTGCTTCACTCTTAATTCATCTATACTGTTTCTCTGTCTTATTGGAAACTCTGTGATGTTGTCTATCTATGCTCCTCACTCATAGTGCTGCTTGCAATTTGACGAAGTGGTAAGCGTGTGAAGAAACAGCTGGCAGTCCACTTCTACTCTCCCTTTCATTAATTTCTTTCTTCTAGGATAATTTGATATAATGATTTATTCTATAATTTGATACTAGGATTATCATCAATATTGACTTCACAGGTCTTTGTTGTATAAGAATGGCATGGTATATCTCGAAAAGCTGTCTGTTATCTTGGAACAGGAGAGACAATTCTTATGGGTAATTAATTTTTAGTTAACAGTTCTTTTCTTCCATTTCTTTATATATAGAGGCCAGTAAAAATGCATTACTTCTAAGGTTCCATTTCATAGGTTTACTCCAAACCAAATATGTTTGAATATGTTTCTGCAATCAGTGAATGACTTCAGAAAAATTAAATTATATATAGCCATGCTTTCTTTAGGATGACGTAAAAGCACACACACTCAAAACAGTGGCTTTTAGGGGATACACTGGTCCACTTAAATTTAAGACAGAGAGTTTAGATCAGAAGGTTCTGGTGACTATTTTGGGAATTCCCAAGGAGTAATCTTGATAACTTTTGTTATAGGGTACACGGTAAGCAGAGGGGAATATCCAAAATTTTAAATAAACTTTAAGATAATTTAAAGCTGCATTGCTGTCATCAAGTTTTGCTGAGGCTCTTTTTTCAGTCATGACACCACACATTCTTTTCTTTTTTCTTTATAAGTGTTTTTTCCTATTAGAATTTTGCATGGTAAATTTACACTACAGCCCTGATCTTTTCTGTTCAGATTTTTCTTCATTTTTCCAATTTAAACTATATTTAAAAGGAGCATTATTTGAGTACCTAGAGGATGCCCAAACTGACATTTTTATGTGAGTGTAAATTGGAGAGTGCAGAATCTTTGAGGAAGAAACAGAGAGACCCAAAACTGCTTCAGAGGTATATAAACAGAGAGGGAGAACATTCTAAGAAATAATAACTTTGCATCTTGAGTTTTTATTCAATAAATATTTTGTAGCAATATTTTTGAACTACCCTCATATAATATTCCATTTCTCTCTGACCTCTAGGTTTCCATGATCAAAATCACCACTCAGTTTTACTGAAGGCCCATTATACATCTATTGTTCACTTATTGACTACCTTTTCATCTGAATATTTCACATTTATAATAGTAAAATTCTACTATGTAACTGTGGTAGTTACATCTGTTGTCAATTTGAGACTGAAGTGTGAACAGGGTGGAGTTTAGTCTGTCAATCAGGTTGCAGCTTGACCTCATTTGGAGGCACCTAGGAGATAAATAGCTCGCTGGAGGCGGGACACACACTCACTCCCTGTGAGACATTACTGAGAAAGAGCCCAATGGAGCTACGCTGATGCAGTCAGAACTCAGAGAGCTGGAGGAGCCATGTGGAGACCCACACCAGAGCGGATATGCTTCTACCTCCACTGGGTCCACAAGACTTTCCATCCACTAGCCTGTCATCTCCCTGCATTTGGCATCATTGCATGTGTTTCATGAGGCTGAAGAGGAATTTATAGATTGGTTTTGGACATATGGGCTAATATCAGACTTATGGACTTGATCTGGACAGGGCTGGGATGTTTTCTCAATATTCATTTGCTCTTGTCTATAAAGCTCTTTCTTATACACATATGAGTGTCTATGAATTTGTTTCTGTGGTCTACCCAGAGTAACACAACAACTATTTTGTGCATCATAAGCGATACACACCTGTCTGTCACAAATGCCGGTGTGTGAGCCAGTGACACTGGCTGTTGTCATCAAAATTTTGTATGTTTCAGCTTGGTTAGCCCATGATTCTTACTGATTTGGCAGGTATGTAATGATGCAATTTAGTGTTTATGGAATGATTCAATAATGTTCCCTTTTGTGATCTTAAGTGATCCTCCTTCATTTTCATTCACATATAACAGGAATTTTCAAATAGTGATCTAGCCTTTGGAACTTAAGCATACTAATAAGTTAGGAGTGGAAAATGTATATTATACTGTAAATTTCTCTTGCTGCTTTAAACTTTCTAATTTTTTTTAGTTTTCAAGAATATGATTATGTGTCTTGTAGACCTATTTAATTCCTTCATCTTCTTATAGTTCACTGAGTTTCATTCTAAAACAGTTTCATTTCTTTATTCAGTTTTGGAAACTTATTAATATAATCATCTTGAAAGAAATACTCTTGCTGTTCTTTTATATCTCCCTTCTCCTTATAAGATCCATATGTTGGATTTCTTGGTGGTGTTTCACTTTTTCATTTGGCTTTATTCTTCTTTGTTCTGGTTAGCACTTGATATGTTCAGTTATCATGTCCTTAAGTTTACTTATTTGTATTCTAAGTTTAAATCATACATTGAATGTCCTCCTATGAATTTCCAAAAGCTCTTATTTTCTTCTTTAAATCCCATATTTCTGTTTAATCTAGCATATTGAGTTTCTCATTTAGTTCCTTGATTGTTACTTGTTTGTTGTTTATGGGTTCATTGCATCCTTGAAAGAGTGTGGTAGTTATATAATCTGGTGTCAATTTGGGACTTGAGAGGATTATGAGTGAAGGGGTGGACTCTGGCCTGTCAGTCAAGATACAACCAATGTATGGACATAGTCTTCTCCTGAGAATTTTGGGAACTCCTACTTTTCCTCCTTCCAGGTGGGAGACATCTTCTCACTCTACTCACTCTTTTGGAGACTCTCTACTGACAAGGCTGCCTCTTTGAGATATCCCTGAGAAGAAGTCACGTGGACCTAGCCTGATGCTGCCCTGGGATCTGGAGACCACATGGAGACCCCTGCCAGTGCTGATATGCTTAAAATGTCACTATATCCAAATACTTTCTACCCATTGGCCTGTGATCATCTTGCATTCAGCGTCAGTGTTTTATGAGTCTGAAGAGGACTTTATAGATTGGCAGCAGACATATGGGCTAATATCGGACTTGGGGGCTTGGACTGGACTGGGTTGGTATGTTTTCTTAATGTACAATTACCCTTTATATAAAACTCTCTCTTATACACATATGATTTCCTATGGCTTTGTTTCTCTAGTCTACTCGGACTAACACACACACACCCTAATCAAAATCTCTTCCCCCTTCAATCATGGTAACAATTGGTCTAGTTGGTTTCTTTCTTTCTTTTTTTATTGATTTGGATTAATACAAATATTAAGTCCATTCATAGTTCAATCATGTCCAGCATAATTGTGCATTTACTGTCGCAATCATTTTCCAAACATTCTTTTTCTATTTGGACCTCTTGAAGTCCTCACTCTTTCCCTCGGTGCCCACTTCTGTGACCCCCCCCCCCTGCCAAACCCTTATTCCACTGACTCTATATGTTCAGCAGTCCTGCTTTTCATACACCAAAAGCAGGGGCGAAAATACCGCAGTTTCAAGAGAGGGTGACCTCCAATGTCATAACACTTCTGAGACACCCCCTAATAAGAAGAACCAAAAAACCCAACAAAATATTACAACAACAAAAAAAAAAAACCCATAAAATTTCAGAAACCAGATCAGGTCCAGCATGCACCATATGGGGAATCTGCTGACAAGTTTTAACTATTCAAGTCAGTTTATGCCTTTGACTTTCTGTACTAAACCCTCCATTGCTCTCCATTTATTAACCACTTTCCTCCTATCCCTCAATTGTGGATAGAGGGAGTTCACCAGGGACTAATTTCCTAGATAGTTCTGCCAGTGAATCTTGGAGTCCCACTGTTACCCATAGCCTTCTGCAAACCAGATTCTTGGAATTTAGGCTCTGATGCTCATCCCATCCTTTGACTTCAGATTATATGCTTCACAATCCTTTGGTGACTGATGATGGTGTGCTTCTTCCATGTGGACTTAGTTGACATCTCACTTAGATGGCTTCTACTTCAGACACAAACCTTTAAGACCCCCAAATGCTATTTTATTTTATAACAGAGACCATTTTATTTCTTTCCCACATTTTGCTACAGCACCTGTATCTACTGTGTTTCCATCCTGTATGTGAGTATCAAGCAGGGTCATAATGTAAGAATTGTTCTTAAATTAGAGCTGGGATTTAGTTTGGGCCCAAAACCCATTCCTGGATCTATGTTTTTTTTGTTTTTTTTCTTTCAATTTATTATTATTTGGGAATTGACCCAAATGATATCACTCAGTTTCATCAAACAGAATTGTACCATGATTTCCATGATCTATTTCTAAACATTCTATTTCTTCATGAGTACCTTGACATCATCTCCCTTTTATCTCTACCTATTCTGTACCCCCTCCCTAGTTCTACCTGTTATCCCTATAAGTTCATTAATCCTGAGTTTCATTTACTTGGGTTCATTAATACTGGGTTTCATTTACTGAAAAACGTAAAAACATTTATTGCAACTTCAAGAGGTTAATTCCCCCCGCCCCCATCATAGCACCTTTGAGACATACCCTGATATGAGCAGACAAAAACCAAATACAATAGAATGACTGTCTCAGATTTTCCAGAAAAATGCATATATTAATACAATGTATTGTGTATGGTATTGTTTCCTTGATGTTTTTTTTCCAGTGCTCCCATTACTGGTATATACGAATCCAATTGATTTCTACTTTTTAATCTTGTATCCTGATACACTATCCAACTTCTCTATTTCCAGTAATCCTATGGTGGAGCCCTTGGGATTCTCAATATTAGAAATCATATAATCTGCAAATAGAACTAACTGTTCTTGGATTGGGGCTAGAATTATGTGGGAGCCCAGAATCCATCTGCTTGTCCATGGGTTATGAAAGACTCAGGTTTACTTTGGTGGTCGTATTATGACAAAAACCCAAACCAATAGAACAACAACTATGAAAAAAAAGAAAGAAATACACACACACACACACAAAACAAAATAAACAAACCAAAAAAAATGTGCCCATTATCTCCCTAGGGTATAAGGCAATTGCATTGATAGCATTAAGACTTTATCCAATGGCATGGGATTTAAGTCACTGTTGATATTAGATTATTTAAATATAGTCCAATGTTAAGCTACAACTCATGAGTTCTTTCTTTGTACAGATTGATTACTTAAATGATTGGGTTCTGTTTATACAGCGCATGGGGGATGGTGCTAGGGAAAAAATTAATCTATCATTTCTTACAGGGGGCAGTTCCTTGCCTCTTAGATTAAAACCGTAAAGGGAACATTGAAGAACTAAATATATGGTGGTTCTGGGTTCCCTTTCATTGTATTCCCACGAAGGCAGGCATCCCACCTAGTGTCCAACGACCATCATTTCTACAGTAATGATGTGACCATCCTTTGCTTCCTCTCTGATCAGAGCATTTCAGTCCTAAGTATAAGGGTACAGTTCATTTTAAGGTAGGGCACAGTTTGTTCAGTTGGGATTCCACGTCAAGTTAATCTGGTGTGGTACTTTAGGAGATCCTATGTTCCCTTTAATGCCAGCATCTAAGGTCAACATAGTGCTTTTGCTTAGTTCATAGTGTGGTTCTCTTCTCTAAGTACTGAGTAGATACATAGGAAAAGTGCATACACAAGACCATAGAACAGGATTTATTCTCCCTTTAGTTTCCCTACAATTATTGTTTAGCCTCCATTCCTGATGTGAGGCTGATCCCCCCAATTTACCCACCGTAACCACCAACAGAAATATCAGTGCCTCCTCTAAAAGTAGGTGCGTTCTTCCCCTGTGATTAACTTGATGTTCCAATAAGGTTCTCCTTTCATTCCTGCAGAGGGACAGGTGATTTGTCTCAATGGTGTATAGCATCAAGTGGATTGTCTTCTCCCTTTTCCTACATCCTGAAAGAATGACACCAACCAATAAGAGGTCTCCTCTTTTGAGGGGGTGCTTATGAAGTGTACATAAGTCGGGTGATGCATGGTTCAAGGCTGGTAGGCACGCATTCTACAACTTTGTTCAGGAATTGATCTCTAGGATTTATTTAATTGGTGTTTCTTCTTATAGTTGTAGACTCATGCAATATTTGTCCCTTTGTGATTGACTACCTTCACGTAATATAATGGTTTCTGGGTCCTTCCATGCCATGTGGTGTTTCATGCTTTCATTCCTGTTTTTTTTAGGGATGCATAATATTCCATTGTATGTATGTACCATAATTTCATTATTCATTCTTCCACTGTTGGGCATTCGGGCTGCTTCCAGTTACTTGAAATTGTAAACTGTGCTGCTATAAACATAGGAAAACATACATCCACTCATATCGTGTCTCATATCTTTGGGATATATGCCTAATATATTGGTATTGCTGGATTACACGGGATTTCAATTCCAAGTTGTTTTAAGTATTGTTTTATCACTTTCGATAGTGGTTTATTATGTATTTACAAGTCCACCAGCAATGTATACGAGTTTCATTCCTTTACAGCCTCTCCAACATTTATTGTTTTCTGTTTGTTTTTTTCAATTGGGCTAGCATTGGGAGTGTAAAGTGTTACCTCATTTTGATTTTAATGTGCACTCCCAAATGGCTAGCGATCGTGGGAATTTTTAAATGTGTGTTGCAGGTTCACATACATGTCTTGACATTTAGAAGAGTCTTTATTTGGTTAACCTGACTTCCAGCATTGAAAAGCGATGATTTAGGTTGCAGTCCTGAGTGAAAATAACAGCCAACTTATAGGAAAAATAACATTTATCAAGGACTTTCCTATGGAGTGAGCAGGAATGGCAGAAGCTGAAAAAAAATTAATGGGCTAATTGAAACTTCAAATTGAGCAAGTAAGCATTGCAGGGCACATCTATTACAAAAAAACAAAAATTAAAAAAAAACACGATAGCAAGGTTTATTATAACATTCTAGTTAACAAAATAAGAATAGCAAGATTAATTACAGCATTTGGATCACAACATCAAACGGAACAATATTAAAGAGCAATCAAAAGGAATAATATTAAGGAATAATGAGATTAATTACAATGTCCTGATCCCAGGTACATAAAAGTACATTCTAAAATCAATCACTAGCGTGGATTTCTGAGAAGGGAGGGGGAGTGCCCAGGTCATCTCTGAGCCAACTAAATGGAGTTACTTCAGTTAGTCATCCTCATGTGTTTGCTAGCCATTTTTGGTGAACTGTCTGTTCATGCTCACCACCACCCCACCACCCATTCTTAATTAGGTCTTTTGTTATTTTCTTATTGAACTGTTGTGGATTTTGGTAATAAGATTCTTGTAGGATGTGTCCTTGATAAAGCATTTCCCCCAACCTGTGGGCTCTTGTTTTACTACAATTCTTTATATCCATTCCTTGTTCCAATGCTTGCCATTTTTTCCTCAGCCTGCAAGCAATCCAATTTTTCCCCTTATTTATGCATGTATGTATGTATTCGTGTATATATATATATATGTATGTATTAGTTCATGTATTGACAGGTGGCTGGTTTCTTCCTGTGGACCCCACCTTTTGTTTGTTTTACTGGTTTTACCCACAGAGACTTTGATGATGTGGATATCCAGGAAAAGTTGTTTATCTCTCCTATCCCTAGGGAGGATGGTTCTGTTAACTCACTATATTTGCAGTTCATTGATTACTTGGGACCGGGGAAATTGGGACTTGAAAGTGACGGAGAAAATGTTGTTCTTACCTTATAGCCTTACTTTTTGGTTTTGGGCCAAGTGTTTTACTTATTATACTGGTCACTAGAATTTCTTGTTAATCTAGTCTACCACATGGTTTGTGCTTTTGCTTCTTTTTCTTAAAATGTGTTGAAATGGATTTTAAGTGAGGTGTTCAAATCAAAAATTAGTCTTTGATTATTATAACAGATTTTTAATGTCTATTTTGTCTCATAATATCTAGCCACATAAACTCTCTTTTTGATTGCTATTTGCATTTAACATTGTTTTCCATCCCTTCCATTCTAACCAATTCGTGCCTTTGGATCTAAATTGTGTCTCATGTCAGCAGTATAATAGGGGGTACCAAAAAAAAACAGTATTTTTTTCAAAGATATGTAGGTAAATTTTTTTTATAAAACATTCTTATCACCTTCAAATTACTGTCTATTACACTTAATGCATTTATCAAATCTGTTATTCCAATCTTGAAAACATTTTTCAAACTCATCTGTTTGGATGAACAACAGTAAATACCTCCCTTTTTCCCCCCAACTCTTCTATGTCATCAAAGTGATGTCCTTTCATGTCCGTCTGCATTCATGGAACAAAATGAAGTCGCATGGAGTGAGCTCAGGTAAGTAAGGTGTGGAGGCAAGAGAGACACGCTTTTTCTTGAAAAAAAAAAAAAAAGGTGCATTGAGATGGCTGCGTGAGCAGGTGCATTGTACTGGTGGCAACACGAATTCCCCTCTGTCACAATTTAGGCCTTTCTTTTGGTGGCACACTGTTATGCAATCTTTTCAGAACATCTAAATAGAAAGCTTTACTCGGTGGAATGAACTCCAAATGCATTATCTCCCTAACATTAAAAGAAACAAAAACAAAAACAAGAGCAAAAACAAATGAGCATCATCTTGATATTTGATTTCACTTAACAACCTTTTTTTAAAATCATTATATTGGGGGCTTGTAAAATTATTTTTTTAAACATTTTATTAGGGGCTCATACAAGTCTTATCACAATCCATACACACATCAATTGCATAAAGCGCATTTGTACTTCATTCTCAAAACATTTTCTCTCCACTTAAACCCCTGACATTAGGTCCTCATTTTTCCCATCCCTCCCCGCTCCCCCCTCCCTCATGAGCCCTTGATAGTTTATAAATTGTTATTCTGTCATATCTTGCCCTGTCCGACATATCCCCTCACCCACTTTTCTGTTGTCTGTCCCCCAGGGAGGAGGTCACATATAGTCCCTTGTAATTGGTTCCCTCCTTCCTACCCACTCTCCCTCCACCCTCCCTGTTTTGCCACTAACACCACTGGTCCTGCAGGGCTCATCCACCCTGGATTCCCTGTATT
>NW_022103942.1:4048805-4063885 GCF_000313985.2 Echinops telfairi | reverse complement strand
ACTTTCCTCTTGTCCCACTATCATGCTCAGCCTTCATTTGGGTTTCAATACTTTCTCTCGGTTACATTGCCCTTGCTGAGTCCCTACCAGGCCTCTCACATCCTCCTTGCCACTAATTTTGGATCACTTGCTTCTCCGCTGTCCCGGGGTTGGTCAACACCACCTCATTATCCCCACGTCCCCCTCTCCTACGTCCCCCCAGAACTATCGGTCCTGTTGTTTTCTCCTCCAGATTGTTCATCCAGCCTATTTTATCTATATAGATCTGTAGAGATAATAATATACACCAAAAAACAAGGCATAGCAAGACAATGCAACAAAAGAGAACACAAGATGACAACAAAAAAGAAAACCAATGATCCATACAATAATAAATTAATTATAAAAAGAGAAATAGTAAATATATATATTTTTATTTTAAAATGAAAGAAAAACCTGTAAATAGATCAAGGTTTGTTTTTTGACCTTTATGCGTGTCCTCCAGTCAAGTCCATTGGCGTGCCACACTCTGGCTCCAGATTGGCAAGCTGTTTTGGGGCGAGGTGACAGGGCGTCTTCCACTGGCTTGCTTTCGGGATCTTAAGAATATCACCATTTCTCATCACCAGTAATGAGGTTGCGGGGGGAAAAATGTCTTGGTTGCTTCCAAGCTGTTTTTTCTAAGCATGGCATATTTCCACTTGATGCACTTTTTGCTGGTCAGTCAGAACTCAAGGAACAAATTTCACAGCTACCCTTTTTTCCCTTATATCTTCCATTAAAATTCACTGAACCGAGCTAGTCCAAGATAGTCCATATTGAACTTCCACATCCCTTCAATGGGCCTTTGTCTGTATTGGAGCACAGTGCACACATTTTATCACCATTCTCTTCCATTCGGGAAGCCAACTGATGCCCAGAACAAGGATTGTCATCAATTCACATTTTACCTTTTTTGAAACGAGAAAATCCCTCATACACTTGGTTTTTTCCCATAGCACTGTCCTTGTAAGCTGTGTTCAACATGACAACAGTTTCTGTGGCATTTTATCCTGAGCAGGAAACAAAATTTCACAGCCACATGCTCTTAAATCAGCCACCACACACACACAAAACGAGATTCAAGTGAAACTACGTTTATGAAACAATTCACTGTGATTAGGGGGATCCTGCCCAGGTGATGCCTCTGGGTGCACTAACTCGGAGCAAGTTGCTTGATGCTTGCCTAGTGGGAAAATGAGTACTAGAAAGTGTACATGCGTCTTTTTAAAAACCTCTTTTGTTTAACTCTCTTTCTCTTCATGGGAGAAGTGAATCTATTTAGATTTAAGGGAATCACTGACAAAGTAGGATCTTTTTTTTTTGCTATTTATTCTTTGTGTTCTTTCTCTAATTTTCCGACTACTGCCATCATTTATGTTTTTCCCTTTCTTTTTATCTTTATTATAAGATATATTTTTTGTTAATTTCAACAGAATTATATTTAACATATTAAAATTATATCAACCCTGTCTAAGTTCATACCTACTTAATTTCATTACTATCAAAAGTTTTTTTCCCAATAACACTCCCCCTTTGGGGTAGTCACCTAATCTGGTGTCAATTTAAAGATTAAGAGTGTAGAAGTGGAGTCTAGGCTGCCAATCTGGAGATAGCCAATGAGACTTCTATGGGCATGGCCTTCTCCTGAGAATTCTGGGAAATCTGGGATTTCCTCCTTGGAGGCGGAAGACACCTCTCTCTCCCTGCTACTCCCTGGGAGACATTGTAAAAGACAAGCCACATGGACACAACCAGACCTTGGAAGCAAGAGAACCAAAGAGAGACCCCTGCCAGCAATGAGATTTTTCCAGAGCCGCTGGACCCAAAGACTTTCTACCCACTGGCTTGTGATTGTCCTGCATTTGGCTTCATTGCATGTGTTTCATGAGTCTGAAGAGGACTTTATAGATTGGTATCAGACATATGGGCTAATTTCAAACTTATGACCTTGGACTGGACGGGATTGTGATATTTTCTCAATGTTCAATTCCTCTTGTATATCAATCACTTTCTTATACACATATGTGCTTTATGAATTTGTTTCTGTAGTCTACCCAGACTAACACACCCTTTTTGTACTTATTGTAATAAATTACATCTTTACACACTGTGTCTGATATCATAAATTTATAATTATGTCAATTTGTGATATTGAATCATATAGGGTCTAACTACTGCTCTTTTGTGAGAGTATTTTAAATATAGTTTTTATATTTTCTTGTGAGATGATCTATGTCAGATAGTTTACTTTTCTATATGTCCCCATTTTATGTCTTCAAAATATAGTGCTATGCTGGTTTTGAAACTCACTTTATTCCAAATTTGTGTTTGAACATCAATAAGTTTGAGAACTGAACATATTTTCCCTTACACTTATAAATTCATTTTTCCAGGGCTTTAAATCGCTATGGAGGCTTTTAGTCTTCTGGAATATCACTGTCTCAGATAAGCTATTGCATGGAGTTGTTTCTATTTTATCCAAAATGACAGTACCTTTTAAACCCCTTCAACTGCTCTGGGTTCTTTGTTTCATCGTTAACAATTTTGCACCTTTCTCTACATATGCCAATTTGATCACTTTTTTTTCTTCCAAATTGTTGATAGCATCAAATTAGCTGTTTGTATTCATTCACCAAATCTGACAAGTGGTGAACAGATTCAAATTTTGCAATGATTTCTTAATTTTACTCCATCATGGGTCTCACAGTTATCTTATTAGCTTTATGGCTTGTATCACTAACTTTATTTGGAGCCATGGTTATGATATTTTACACAAATAAAGTGCAAACAAAGCACAATGAAAAATGTTTTAGTACACTAATACAGCATTATATGTTGTCTGAAGTAAGCACTATTTAGACTAAAGAATCACCCCTCTGTTTCTGAGGTGAGACAGGACATGTGACTCAATCTAGGACCTTATAGGCTCCTTCAAGTTGAATTTTCAGTTACCTATCCAGCAAAGGTAACATAATTTTTCAAACTTTGCTATTTGAATAGTGGAAAGTTGGAGCTTGGAGCCCTTCAACAACTGAGGTTTATCTATCTATCTATCTATCTAACCACTATCAGATTGTGTTATAGATTATGCTTTAGCCATCAACTATGATTTAAAGACATAAGAAAGAGGATAGTTTATTGCTTTTACTTTTCTAATGTTCTCATATTTCTGAAATTTTAAATATTTTTATATATTTCTCTTAAAAAGATTGCATTTTCCCATTCTTTAATGGTAAGTTTTCTGGCAACAAAGTTTCTTTCTTTTTTATCCTTTATATGGAAACATCTTCATTTCCCATTTTTACTGAAATGTCTTCACTAGATAGAGAATTCTAACGTGTTTCCTTTAATACTTGAAAAAATGGTTTGCCACTTACAATGGAAACTCGTGTTTCAGATTAGAAACATGTTCACATTGATATCCATGTTTCATTAAAAGTAATGTGATATTTTTCTATTGGATTTAATTTTTCTTCTTTTTCAATTTAATTTGCAAAGTTTAAAGATGATGTTCCCTAGTGTGAATGCAGTTGGGTCATATTATTTTGAATACACTTAGTGCTTTGAAACTATTAACATGTTAGTCCTTCTCTGGCCTGGACGTGATTTTGGTCACTAGTTATTTGATCGCTCTATCCCCTTTCATTTTTTATACATCCTCCCTTGGATTTCAGTAATATGAATGTGACTTATTTTGGTATTATCTCAAAGATTGCTGATATTCAGTTAATTTTTTGTTCATTTTGTCTTTGTCATTCATATTAGGTGTGTTACATTGACATTTTCTAAAGTTCACTCGTACTTTTTCCCCCAACAATTTACACTGTACTATTGAGTCCATCCATTGTGTTTTATTTCAGTTACCACATATTTTAGTTCTGTATTTTCTAATTGGTTCTTTGGGGGCATGCAAAAGGTTAATTATAGTCTTCTCACAAATATATTCCAACAATGGTTTAATGAGATATTTATCTGATTTTCCTATGCTAAAAATAGAGAACAGAACTCAAGTGGGAATATATTTGCTTTTTTAATTATTTTATTGGGGGCTTGTACAATTCTCATCACAATCCATACATACATCCATTGTGTCAAGCATATATGCACATTTGTTACCCTCATCATTCTCAAAACATTTGCCTCCCATTTGAAGTGCTTATACAGCCAAGCCAAGACTAAAAACAAAATAAATAAACAATACAAAATCAAGGTTGTACTGTTGCAAGAAGTCCTATGCATAGGGTAGAAAAGAGTGTCCTCATAAGGTTTCCACTGCTGTAAATATTTATGCCAGAAGACTGTCATACCATTTTTCCCATGGAATGACTGATGGGTTCAGACTCTCATACTTTTGGCAATTAGTAGAAGATTTTGATTACTGTAACAAGGGCTCCTGTAACTGTAACCATAGCCTCATCTTTCTCCAACAGAACACTTGGTGGGTTCCAGTTGTTGACCTTGTGGTTAGCAGCTCAGTGGTTATACCACTATGCCATCAGGATCCCTTATAGTAAAGTATACCAATTAAAAGATTGGTTTAATTTTAACAAATCTTTAACAGATCATAATATTAACCCCCTTAAAATATCTAATTCCAAGTTTTTGTTTAATATATTGACAGAGTTGTATTATCATTATCACTACCTAAATTCAGAAGATGTGTGTCACTAGCGAAAGAAACCCTGTACCCCCTAGAAATCTACCCACAATTCTAACCCTGTTGTTAAATGTCATAGAGTTGGTTCTGATGGCTAGTGATCCTATGTACAACAGGGAAAAAAAACACTACTGGTCCCATGCAATTCTCCCAGCCATTGCTATGTTTGAACCATTGTTACAGCCACTTTGATAGTCTATCTCACTGATGATATTCTTCAATTTGCAAATGATTTTCTACTTTACTAAGCATGACACCCTTTGCCAGGGGTGAGTCCTTCTAATCTACATGTCCAAAGTACATATAGTCTTGTTTTTATTCCATCTACAGAGCCTTCTGACTTTGCAAGTACTTTTAAGACAGATTGCTCAATTCTCTGTCAGCCTATGGTATATCCAAAATACTTCACTAATTCTGTAAGAAACATACAACAAATTTTAATTTTAGCCTTCATGAGTCATTGTCCAAACTTCACATGCATAAGGGGTGGTTGAAAATACCATGGGCAGGGTGAAGTGCACCTTCGTCCTCAAGGTGACAGCTTTGTGTTTTCAAGATTTCAACAGCCCACTCCCCAACAAATTTGCCAAATGCAATATGTCATTTCATTTCTTAACTGCTGGATCCATAAGTATTGATTGCAAACTCATGTAAAATGAAAACCTTGACAACTTCAATCTTTTCTCCATTTATCATAGTACTAGTTATTGGTTCAATTTTGAGGATTGTTATTTTCTTTATAATCTATACTGCTATAATCTATACTGAAGACAATCATCTTTGATCCTAAACAGTGTTTTAAGTCTGCTTCATATTTTCCTTTGTTAGTGAATCTTCCAATCCTGTTACTATATTCCTTTTTGCATATGTAATGGCTATCTCCCAGTTCTGGGATTTAAAAAAAGTATTTCCAATTTTTAAAATATCTTCTGTTATCAGTAAAAATTTATCTACATCTTTTAAGTGTCTCTCAGCATCCTCAGGGAAATTCAGATGCCTGTCACCAGACCCATATTTGAGGAACATTCTCCAATTTTCCCCTTCTTTAAATTCTCTGCATTCTGCAATAATGCACCTAATTGGCAGGTTTTTTTAACCTTTCACTTCTATATTTTGCATATGTTTGCCACACCTGTTTCATTAATAACTTGGCCAAATTCCACATGGATACCAACCAAATGAGAAGTTTGAAGTGTGATGAAATGAGGAACTTTTGTATGGGTCCTGTATTTGCCATGCTCAATAGACCTTCCTGATCATGTTTATAATAGAAATTTTCATCTTTCAAAATTTTCACCATAGATACTTTTCCCCTTATTCTCATTTCAGAAGTCTCCACCCTGAATTATGAATTTCTTAATAATTTTATGGAAAGGGCATCCTTTGAAATGGAGAGGTTTTCCAATTGTAGAGCCAATGCCTTTTTCTCCTGTACATAATGCACAAAAATGTTCTGTAATTTTAGGGACAATATCTGCAAACAACTCTAAGACAATTCTATCAACTTGCTCCCCTCCAGTGTCCACATAAAAGAAGATTTGGGGGTTGCTGGGCTTGAAGGGCCTAGTTTTGGGGGGAAGGATGCACCATCTTGACATCCACATGCATTTAGAAGGGGACTTAAAGCCACCTCGCATTAATATTATAAATGACATTATTTTCCTGATTTTCTTTTCATAGTTCTTTTTTAATTAGTATAAAGGAATCCAGCTAATTTTTGTATATTGATCTTGTACTCTGCCACCTTTCTGAATCTTTTTTATGAGTCTTTGCTGTTTTCAATGTAGAGGATTATATCACCTCCTAATAGAGATTTTTCCCTATGTCCTTGCCCATCCAGTTGCTACCCCTCCTCCCCCTTTTCCTCTCTTATACCTCTGATAAAGCCTTTCAATACCTTGTGGAATAGAACTAGTAATACAAGACATTCTTGCCTAGCTTCTGTTCACAAAGAAAGTCTTTCAGTTTATCTCCATTGAAAGTAATGTGGACCATTTGATGTGTATATATGGTCTTTGATCATTAGTATTCAGTGTGTCAAAACTGTACTTGAGGTGCACTCCAAATTTAGGTGATATGCTCAAGGTCATATTTGGACTCCCATGGACTTATTATTTTCTTCATCTTCAACCTGAACTTCTATAAGAGCAATTGATAGTCTTGTTTCACAGAAAGCCCTTGCCTTGTTTTGACTGATGATATTGATCTTCTCCATTGTCTCTTCCCACAGATATAATCAATAAATTGCATCTGACAAGTTCTATGTGTTTAGTTGCTCTCTACGTTGCTTGAAAAGAAAATGCTTGTAATGAAGTCGTTGGTCTTGAAAAATGTTATCATGTGTTTGGTAGCTACATTTCTGTCACTCTGGTAGTTACATAATCTGGTGTCAACTTGAGAAGGGGTGAAGTTTAGCCTGTCAATCTGGTCGCAGCTTGATGACATCATTTGGAGGGGCTAAGGAGATAAATAGCTCGCTGGAGGTGGGGCACACACACTCACTACCTGCAGGACATTCCTGATGACAAGACTGGTGGAGTTACGCTGATGCAGCCAGAGTCCTGGAGCTGGAGGGGCCAGGTGGAGACCCATGCCACAGCTGAGATATTTTCACCACAATTGGATCCATAATACTTTTCATCCACTGGCCTGTGATCTTACTGCACTGATGTCATTGCATGGCTGTGTAAATCTAAAGAGAAATTTATGGACTAATATTGGCCATATGGGCTAATATAGGACTCATGGACTTGATCTGAACTGGGCTCAGATGTTTTCTTAATTTACAATAACATTTTGATATAAAGTTCTCTCTTACACACATATGAGTGTCTATAAATTTGTTTCTCTAGTCAACCCAGACTAACACAATCAATAAGGCCATATTTGTACATTCGTTACACTCAACAATCTCAAAACATTTGCTCTCTACGTAAGCCCCTGGCATCCGCTCCTCATTTTCCCCCTCCCACCTGCTACTCCCTCCCTCAGGAACCCTTGATAATTTATACATTGTTATTTTGTCATATCTTGCACTGTCTGATGGCTTCCTTCACTCCCTTTTCTGTTGTCCATCTCCCAGGGAGGAACTTATTTTACTACTAATTATCTTTCATTTTTTGCTTCCAACTTTCACACTATCACCATCAGTAATTATCAAAACATTTTGATTGTATGTTTGGTCAATTTCAGATTGAAGACATTTAACAAATTCTTTCATTTCTTCATCACTATATTGGTGTATTAAGTAAATTAATAGCTGTGTTTCTGGGCTTCTTTATAGGCATAGAGATATAATCAGAGCCAGTATGGATTTAAAGATAGATTTTGAAATGTTATTGATTCATTTTCAAATACCATAGATTCCATATGAGAAATAGAAAATTTTAAAAAAAGAAATAGAAAATTAAATAAATGAAATGACACTGAAACATGAGCAAAGCCTTAGACCCACATGAGGAAGTGTAATAGTTTATGTCAACAAGAGTGGGCTAGGATTTCCCCATGATATGATTGAAAATAGTGTGGTCAACTCCATGATGGAATATTCCATAAAGCAGTCAAGGTGAAGTATTACCTCCTTAACCATGTCCCAGTCTTAATACAATGGAAGAGGTTTCCATCAGTCTGTAGCCTGCTCTTAGTATATAAATTGACAGTGTGCAGAAGCTGGCTCATGAGATATATATAGATATAGATATAGATATAGACATAGACATAGACATAGATATAGATATAGATATAGATTTAGATAGATAGATAGAGAGACATATATATGGATCTTACAGCTCTTATTGCAATACATACAAGAATCATATCAAGAATATTTATACAAATGTTGCCATCATCATTTTCAAAACATTTTCTTTCTACTTGAGTGCTTGGTATCAGAGTCTCTTTTTTTCCCTCCCTCCTCCAGCCTCCCACCCTTGTGACCCCTTGATAAATGATAAATTATTATGATTTTCATATCTTACACTGTCCACTGTCTCCCTTCACCCATGTTTCTGTTGTTCTTCCCCTTTGGGGGGGTGGATTATATGTTCATTATTGTGATAGATTCCCCCTTTCTCCCCCCACCTTCCCCCTACCCTCATGGCACTGCTACTCCCATTATTGTTCCTGAGAGGTTGATCTGTCTTGGATTCCCCATGTGGAGAGCTCTTATGTGTACCAGTGTACATGCTCCGGTCTAGCCAGATTTGTAAGGTTAAACTCGGGTCACGATACTTGAGGTGGGCGGGGAGGAAGCATTGAAGAACTAGAGGAATGTTGTGTGTTTCGTCAGTGCTATCCTGCATCCTGACCGGCTTGTCCCTTCCTTGTGACCCTTCTGTGAGGGGATATCCAATTGCCCACAGATTGGCTTTAGGTCTTCCCTCCGATCCCCCTCCTCACATGGATATGATTGTTTGTTTTGGGTTTTCTGATGTTTGAAGTTGGCTCACTTCTAATGCTGGATATGGATTCTGCATCTGGTTTCTCCAACACCTATTATATCATCTGCCAATCCCAGGAGTAACCAAGAGACTCTCAACCTTGGATTATTTCGGCTGAGTTTGGATTCATCCAGTTGTGCATCTACTAGCCTGTGAACTTCCTGCTTCATTATATTACTCCTCGTTCTTCAGCCACTGCAACTAAAATGAGTCAGGATAAGTCCCAAGCTCAAACAGGATTGGATTGATCCCCTTTTACAACTGTTTGAGCCATTTCTTGATGTAAATCTCTTTCTATGTACATACACATACACATGTTAGTCTTTCTGCTTCTCTGAGAATAATACATACTAATATATCCATAATATGAGTTCCAGGCAGAGGCATTGCAAGATTATATATTCAATGAAAATAAATGAAGCAAACCAGAGCAGAATTAAGTGTAAAAAGAGATAAACCAATAACAAGAGATCCAAACTCCAATAACCCACAAGTCTGGTGGCATGGTGGGTTGCTCACTACAAGATCAGCAATTTGAAACCACCAACCATTCTGTGAGAGAAAGTTGAGTATTTCTACTCCCTTAAAGATGGAGAGTCTCAGAAAAATGTACTAACATTTAAAACTCCCTTTGTTTTATTATTCTAAAATCTTAAAGAACTATGTAATTTACTTCATGTAAAATTACTCTACTTGGAAAAAAACCCATCTAGTATTTATTGTTTCTATCTGGCTTACAAAAATACAATGACAGAAAGCAAAAGTTGATTTTTCTCTGAGTAATGACAACAAAAATAAGATGTACTTAACATCTTCTACTATCATGGATAAAGTCCCTCTCTCTGAATCTATTAAATAACAACAAAATAACTACCCTGATTTTTAAATTCTGTCATGGTATGCCATAAGCCTGATGTCTAGGCTGACCATTTTTAATAAGATAGTTGAGAAAAATAATTGGATGCTTATATAAAAGTGCTCTAAGCTTCTCCCGCCCCCTTCTTCAAGATGGAGCACATGTAGGCAGTAAAAGTGATAAAGTAATAGTTAAGTACTACACCTACCAATTACTTGCTCTTTCTTGGGCACTGAAGACAAATTTTCAGAATTGCCAGGAGGATATTCATGGAAATATGTGTGTCAGTTGAGTTGCCTAAAATTTTTAAAGCACTTGTTCCCTTTCTGAAATCACCTCGTAGACATTTAAGAAGAACCACTAAGAGCAGTACTAAATTGTACACTTCAAAGCCTTTTCAAATTGTATGGTAGTGTCACAAAGAATAAGAGATGGGTTAGTTTTCAACCATTAAATCTAGAGCTCAGAGTAGCTTTGAAGTGTTTTACTCTCTTAAAATGATGGCAGATTTATTATTATTTTTTAAAGAAAATACTCATATTCTGTTCTTTTATACTATTAATTTTTCTTGGATAGGACAAAGACTTTCTGGAGATGAAAACATAACTCTTAAAGAAATTGCTTTCAAAATTAGATAGCTAAAATATATTTCATGTTTTGGTTATGAAAATATTCAGTTACAATTGAGAATGAATGGTCTTCTTATTCTTAGCATTTATTTCTAAATATTGAGTGTAGTGGGATGTCTGCAACATTAGTATCCAACTGTCTATGTGTACAATTTTAAGGTCCTACTTGTCAAATTTATTGCTTTGAATATGTAGGTAACTTAACAAAAACAATTTTAGAATTAAAATCCCTTTACCCAGTCTGTTTAATTTTGTTTAAGAGACTTTAAATAATACTCTAACATAAGGAATTCTTCACAGATATTAATTCAAGAAAATAATTGTCACTAACCTCCAAATTCCCCCAAGAGATCCTTAGTCTTTTAAATGCTAATTTAAAAAAAAGTAAATTTAATTCTGAGCTGCATGTAATTTGGGTAATTTGACCCTAGTACCCAAGCGTCTTATCTACTACTCCTAATTTCTAAATAAGTTAGGAAATGTGGGTCTTTCTAAAACTTCATTGATATAGCTCACATTACATTTCATTTAGTTCTATATTAGGTTAAACAATGTGAAACTGGTGTTTGGTAATCAAAATCAGCAACATTATATGGTTTATTTTAACATAGAGTCACATATAAAGTATCAACTGTAATTCATAAGCAAATGTTCTAAATTTGTTTTCTTTCATTGATTGAAACTTTTAATATGCACTTTTATTCAAATTACTCTAATTATGACAATATGGACTGGCCTAGTTTGGAACGTCCTTTCTTTAAATCTTTGAAATAAGGATTTCTTATCAAATTCACAATGAAAGAATTAGCAGACTCTGTAGAAAGAGATGTCATATTTTATTTATTCACTATACACTATTTATAAGCATCATTGTAGAAATCTATGACAAATAATTTATGAACTAATTACAACTAATGATCTGTTTATTAAAACAGCTGCTCAAGGACTTGAACTCTTTAAACATGTTATGACTTTTCATTCTTTTCTCCTTGTTTTTAAAATGATATTATAATGTTATTGTAATAGTGCTTAGCAGCCCTTGAAAGGGACACTTAAATTACCCATCAA
The DNA here is from genome assembly GCF_000313985.2 of Echinops telfairi. NCBI lineage: Eukaryota > Metazoa > Chordata > Mammalia > Afrosoricida > Tenrecidae > Echinops > Echinops telfairi. The sequence continues at coordinate 4,052,215 of NW_022103942.1, read as the reverse complement.
AATAAATAAGAAGACATATATAAACAAAACCCTATGCTATTATTAAGTAAGACAAGTCGATCGTTTATTGATAAAATCTCAATGAGATTTTCTTGAATCATAGATTATTGATAGTGACTGGATACAAAGGTCAAAGATTCACTTCATGAAAACATAGTCTACCTGAAAGGAGGCAAAATTGTATTTCAACCTTACGTCTACACTTTCCTTCATATGTGGAGATCTAAGCTCTAGATCACACAAATACCTGAGCATTTTTCTTTTAGTTGAGTAGATTAAGCTATCTTTCAGTATTCACTCTACAATATGCAGAAAACTAGAGGGCAGTAAAAAAAGAAGGAGATTGGCAATATTACAATTTTTTTCTGGGTAAAAAATGTTTTCACATTCTATTTCTCCTAAGGCATTTTAAAGTGTGTTCATTCACTTTTCCTTTTCTTTTAATTTAATCTAATTTTCTAAAGTAGTGTTCTAATTTATTTCTATTTATTTCTTCAGTTCTATTACCTGATATCTTAGTTTTTCTAATTCTTTGTTATTTCATCAAAACGTGTATCATTTATTAATGTCTTGAGACTGTAGGTTATATTTTCAATCTGTTTTAGGGACACAACTTTCTCATATATTTGTTAGATATGGCATATTTCTTCTTTTTTTCTTAGAATAACTTTGTATGGGATTTGATATCATTACGTTCTATATTCTCATTTTCATTTATAGTTTTCCTAACAGCTACTAGTCTGTCCATTTCTCATACTGTAGTGGCTTGTTCGTTGCTATGAGGCTGAAAGTATACCACTAGGGTTTCAAATACCAGCTGAGTCCGTGATGGTGGACATATTTCAGCAGAACTTCCAGACTAGACTATGGTTGGAAGGATGAATGAGCAAACACGTTCTTAGAAACCAGTCACTAAAATCATTATGAATAGCCACAGGATATTTCCCGATATGTGCTTGAAGATGAGTCCCTGAGGTTATAAGGCCCTCAAAATAATATTGGAGAAGAGCTTCTTCCTGAAAGCATAATAAACTGTAATGACTTGGTAGGAGAAAACACTTTGGGACCTTAATTTCTTGTACAAAGTATAAATTTAAGGAAACTAGAAGTGATCAAAAATGAAATGAAACACATAAGGATCTATATGTCATGCATTAAATGAGGTAAAATGGACTGATACTGACCATTTTTAATCAGACAATTGAATGTTTTACTATGTTGGGAATTCCAAAGAACAAAGGCATTCTGTTTATCACCAAAAAGAACATTTCAAGGCTTCTGGTAGGATGATATTCATATACTGACAAGAAAATCCAATTAATACAACTATTATTCAAATTCATACCAACCACTGAAGCCAAGATGAAGAAACTGAAGAATTCAACAAATGTCTGACATGCATGAAACATGAAATTAAATGCACTACTAATGTCAGGTGATTGGAATGTTTTAGTTGAGAACAAAGAAGAATTGGTGGTTAGAAAATAAGACCTTGGTGATAAAAATAAAACTTGAAATTGCATGATAAAATTTTGCAAGACCAATGACTTTTTCATTGCAAATATCTTTTTATTTTTTTAACAACACAAATTGTGACTGTACATGCAGACTTTAAATGCACAGGAATCAAATTGACTATATCTGTGTAAAGAGATTATGTTGAAGCACAATATCATCAGCCAAAACAAGGTCAGGAACCAACTATGGAACAGACTCAATTGGTCATATGCAAATTCAGATTGAAGGTGAGGAAAATTTAAAGAAGTCTAAAAGAGCCAAAATACAAACATGAGAATAACCCACCTGAATTAAAAAATAAAAACAAAACTTAAGAACATTTTTCCTGTACCATCTTCACAATTATTGATAATGTTTTGAGTTCATTGTTTGAGCCACTGTGTTGAGGGTCTACCTCTTTTTTCCAGACCCCTCTGCTTTACCAAGAATGATGTCCTTTTCCAGTGAATAGTCTCTCCTGATAACATGTCCAAAGCACACCAAATGAAGTCGCCTGATTCTCACTTTAAAAAAACAAAACAGCTTTATCAAGATATAGTTCACATACTATACATACTATAATACCAATTCAGTGATTTTTTTCCGTTATGTTTAGTGTCGATGTGGCTATACATTACATAAGTACATCTATATCATGGAATAACGAGCCCTGGCAGGTAGGGAGTTACTTGTTAGGCTGCTAACCACAAGTTAAGCAATTCAAACCCACCACTGCTCCATAGGAGCATTCACCATCACTAATTGTGAACATGTTCCTCACTCCACAAAGAAATTCCAGACCCATCAACTGCCACTCTCCATGAAACCACTCCCACCTCCACTTTCCACTTCCTGGAAACCACAAATCTACTTCAGTCTCTATCAATGATCTCACTTTAAAGGAGAATTATCTCTGTAATTTCTCCAAGACAGATATAGTTGTCCTCTGGCAGTCCATGGCATATTCAATATGCTTGGCCAACACCATAATTCCAATGCATCAGTTTTTCTCTGGTCTTCCTTATTCACTGTCTAGCTTTCACATGCATATGAGGTTATTGAAAATACCATGGCTTGGGTCAGGCAAACCTTATTGTTCAAAATTACTTCTTTGCTTTTCAGCAATTTAAAGAGCTCTTTTTAAAAAATCGTTTTATTGGGGCTCGTACAACTCTTATCACAATCCATCCATCCATCCATTGTCTCAGGCACATTTGTACATTTGTTTCCCTCATCATTCTCAAAACATTTGTTTTCTGCTTGAGCCCTTGATATCAGCTCCTCATTTTCCCCTTCTGTCCCTGCTCCCACCTCCCTCATGAACTATTGCTAATTTACAAATTATTATTATTTTGTCATATCTTACACTCTCCAACGTCTCCCTTCACACGCTTTTCTGCAGATTTGGACAGCACAGAATATTATTTGATTTCTTGACGGCTACTTCCAAGAGCATTGATTGTGGGTCCAAATGATTTAAAATCCTTAAGAATTGCATCTAGCTCAGAAGCAACAAAGCCCACATGGAAGAAGCACACCAGCTTGTGGGACCACGAGGTGTTGAAGGGATCAGGTATAAGAGAACAAAACTATCATATCATTGTAAATGAGGGTGAGTACAGAGTAGAGACCCAAAGCCCATCAGTAGGCAACTGGACATCCCCTTAGAGAAGGGTTGTGGGGAGGAGATGAGCCACTCAGGATACAGGGTATCAATGATGAAACATACAACTTTCCTCTAGTTCTTAAATGCTTTCTCCCCCGACTATAATTATCCCAAGTCTACCTTACAAATCTGGCTAGACCAGAGGATGTACATTGGTACAGATAGGAACTGGAAACAGAGAGAATCCAGGACAGATGAACCCTTCAAGACTAGTGGTGAGAGTGGTGATACCGGGAGGGTGGAGGGA
>NW_022103942.1:4032060-4048542 GCF_000313985.2 Echinops telfairi | reverse complement strand
TGATAAGAATTGTACGAGCCCCCAATAAAACGATTTAGAAAAAGAAATTCAGCATTTCCTTCATTCATCAGGAGCTTGTGCATTCATTCAAGTCTGAGGTTTTTGTTTTCTTTACCTTGAATTGTAGTCCATATCTAAAGTTGCCTTCTTTGAAATTCATCGGCAAGTGCCTCAAGCCCTCCTTACTCTTAGAAACAATTCACAGGCTTTTGATGAGTCATCCTACAATCTTGACATTATGATCTTCTTCAAAAAGTACAGCTTCTCAGACTATTTGCTCAATATTCAGATTGATTGAGCATGGCTAAACAATACAACACTGATACACACCTTTCTTGATTTTAACTCATGAAAAATCATTTTATTTGGTAGAAACAAATACCTATTGTACATAAGGACAATTCAGCACTCTGTAATTATTATTTTTTTAATGTTATCTATAGTTCGCTCTAATCCACAGAGTAAAATGCCTTTTCTTAGTCAATAAAACACAAATAAACTTTTCTTGCATTCTCTGCGTTCAGCCAAGATCTATTTATGCCTTCTTCTGGTGCAACTCTTTTTCAATTATCTTCAGCATACTTAAAGGTGATATTCATTATTCTGTTTCATAATTTTCAGACTCTGTTGATTCACCTTTCTTTAAAATGGGCACAGATGTAGATACCTTCTTGTCAGTTGGTGAGGTAGCTGTTTTCTGACTTTTCCGGCTCACTATGAGTGTTTCCAGTACAGCATCAACAGGTTGAAACATTTCCATTAGTATTCTTCAGAACCTAAAGTCCTGTTTTTGGCTAATGTCTTCAGCTAACTTGGCATTCTTCCTTCATTTGCTACCTCTTGAAGTGGGTGAATGTTGTCTTGTTCTTTTTAGTCTGTGATTCTTTTCACTCTTTATCTTTTTATTTTATTTTATGGAGCTATAATTAAAATATAAGACAATTCAATAGTTGGAGAATATCAAGAAGGTTTGTGCAATCATTGCCACAATCCACTTTAGAACCTTTTATTCCTCTGGTACCCATTGGGGTTCACGTCCCATTTCCGTTTCCCACCACTTCAAAACCACCAAGTAGTAATCAATCCAGCTAGTGTCTTCATAAATCTAACCACAAGAGCAAACAATAACCAAGAACCCAGCCACCAGGATCATATAAGACAGAGAAAAGCCTCAAGATAAAGCAGAGCATATTAAAATTTTGGAATAAATGCACATTGGGTCCAGAAAAAGATCAAATTACAAGGTATTACATTTCAGCCATCTTCTTTTTTTAAAATCAATTTATTGGGGCTCATACAATTCATCACAATACATAGATCAATTGTGTAAAGCACATCTATACATTTGTTGCCCTCATCATTCCCAAAATTCGCTTTCCTCTTGGGTTCCCGGAATCAGCTCATTTTCCTTTTTCCCCCCTCCCCCTCCCTTCCTCCTCCCCTCTCCCCCATGCACCCTTGATAATTTATAAATTATTATTGTATCTTATATTACACTGTCCGGCGTCTCCCTTCACCCACCCCTCTGCTGCCCGTCCCCCAGAGGGGGTTATATGTAGCTCCCTGTGATCAATTCCCCCTTTCTACACCCCCTTTCCCTCCTGGTATCGCCACTGTCACCCCTGGTCCTGAGAGGTTCATCTGTCCTATAATCCCTGCGTTTCCAATTCCCATCTGTACTGCTGTGCATCATCTGGTCTAACCAGGTCTGCAAGGCAAAATTGGGGTCCTGGTAGTTGCGGGGAGGAAGCGTTTAAGAACTAGAGGAAGGTTGTGGGTTTCATTATTGCTATACTGCACCCTAAGTGACTCATCTCCCCACTACCCCTCTGCAAGGTATGTCCAGTTGTCTAGAGATGGGCATTGGGTCTTCATCACGCACCACCCTCATTGACAAGGATATGATTCCCCGCCACCCACCTTTGGTGTTTAAAGCCTGGTCCCGTTGACCCTTCATGATCACACATGTTGGTGGGCTGCTTCCATGTGGGCTTTGTTGCTTCAGGGCTAGATGGCCGCTTGTTTACTTTCAAGCCTTTAAGTCCCCAGACGCTATAGGTCTCAATAACGGGGCACCATCAGCCTTCTTCACCACACTTACTTATGCACACATTTGTCTTCAGCGTTTATGTGTGGAAGGTGGTCACACAATGATGGTTTTTGTTCTTTGGTGTCTGCTGCCTGTTCCCTTCAACACCTCGTGTTCTCACAGGCTCGTGTGCTTCTTCTCTGTGGACTTTGTTGTTTCCGAGCTAGATGGCCACTTGTTTGCTTACAAGCCTTTAAGACCCCAGATGCTATATATCTTTTGATAGCCGGGGAACCATCAGCTTCCTTCACCACCTTTTTCTTATGCACACATCTGTCTTCAGTGATCATGTCAGGAAGGTAGATATCATGAAATGACCATTTAGCTGAGCAAAGTGCTCTTGTATTAGGGGAGTGTGCATGAGGAGGCCCAATGTCTACCTGCCACCCTACTACCAAACCTATAATTATTTGCACCTAGGTCCGTTCCCCCCTTAATCTTAAATATATTTACATATGTGCATGTCTGTATTTAGGCTTGTATGTATGCCCTTTGCCTCCTACTTCTTTCCTCTATTTCTTTACCAGCCATCTTCTTTTGATGCGCCCTACATGGTTCAATATTTTGCCCTTAGAACCTTTCAATGTTGCAACTCGAGGCTTGCTATTTTTCTTACTTCATTCAGTTTCAGACATGCTTAGCATGTTCTTTTGTTTTTGTTTTTAACTCTAAGTTGTTGTGCATTTTATGATATATAATAATTTATTTTGTTTTCTTGAGCTGCCATTTGAAAATGTTAGCTCAGGTCTTTGACTTCATTTCTTACATTTGCCTTAGCTACTCCATAGAATCTAAAGCCTGCTTCAGAGTACCTTTTGGAATCTTAGTCACTTATTTCTTTCTTATTTTTATAGTTACTCTTTTATTTCTTTGTGTAAAGTGTCTTTGATGTCATCCCCTAACTTGTGTCATCTTCAGGAACTATATGGGATAATAAAGATCTTCACTTTTATTGTAGTGGTGGTTTCCTAGGTGAATATATTCATCAAAACGTATCACCCTGAATATGTGACAATTACTTTTTTTCCCCACTTACATTGACAATATAAAAAATAAAATATGCAAATGGTCTTTATTCACATATACCTTGCACACACACCCTAAAACTTTGAAGAATCAAAGTAATAAAATGTAAATTTAAAGAATATTGACTTATTAGTTCCATCAAATAAATTAGAAGAATAAGAGAAATAATAATGCTATATGTTTAAGTGTGTGTAAAACCTTAATGTCTGTATACTGGCTTTGGAAGTGTAAATTGGTGCAAGCTTAAGAAGAACAATTTAATATTATGGGGCAAAGTGTATCCAGTGTTTTAAAACTATTCATCATAGGCTTTAACCCAAGCATTTTAATTCTATAAATATACTCCAAATATTAATCTGAGTTACAAAAAATGTATGGTATGTTCTTCATACTTTAAAACATGAACATTTATAGAATCAACACTTCACTTTAACAAGACAGGCATAAATATTTTAGAATATTTACTTCAAAATTTTTAAATAAAATAAGTGGATTCTATTTCTTTTTTCTTTAGCCACAGGGTCACCAGTATTTGGAATTTGGTCGTGATAATTCCATGCCTTCTTTTTTTAAAAAATTATTTTATTGAAGGCTCGTACAATTCTTATCACAGTCCATACATACATCCATTGAGTCAAGCACATATGTACATTTGTTGCCCTCATCAATCTCAAAACATTTGCCCTCTACTTTAGCCCTTAATATCATTTGCTCATTTTCCCCCTCCCTCACCCCTCCCTCATGAACCCTTCATAATTCATAAATTATTATAGTTTTGTCATAAATTACACTGTCTGACGTCTCCCTCCGCCCTCTTCTCTGCTGTCCATCCCCCAGGGAGGAGGCTATACTTAGATTCTTGTAATTGGTTCCCCCTTTCCACCCCACATTCCATTCACCCTCCAGGCATCGCCCCTCTCACCACTGGTCCTGAAGGAGTCATCTATCCTGGATTCCCTGTATTCCAAGTTGCTATCTGTACCAATGTACATCCTCTGGTCTAGCCAAATTTGCAAGGCAGAATTGGGATCATGATATTGGGGGGGAGGAAGCATTAAAGAACTAGAGGAAAGCTATATGTTTCATTGTTGCTACCCTGCACCCTGATTAGCTCATATCCTCCCCAAAACCCCTCAGCAGGGGGGTGTTCAGTTGGCAACTGATGGACTCTGAGTCTCCACTCTGCACTCACCCACCTTTACAATGACATGATTTCTTGTTCCTTGATGCCTGACACCCGATCCCTTCAACAGCTCGTGGTCACACCTACTGATGTGCTTCCACCATGCCTTCTGTTTGTTTGTTTGTTTGATTGCATTTGGTTTTTCATGTTTCTACCTTTAAATAAATCATGGTATCATGCACATAATATAGTACACGTTAAACCTTTACTCAGTATGGTGGTGTTTAATGTATTCATTTTAATACATGCAGCTTAGTTCATTAATTGTAATCAATGAATGTTATTTGAATACACTATAAGTAATTAAAAATATCTTAGTTTAGGTGTTAACTTGCATTGTTGTTATTTTTAGATATCTTCAAGTTGTCCCAACTCCTAGTGACCTCATGAGCAGTGGAGCAAAACGTTACTGGGCCCTGTGCTGCCCTTCTAAACCTTGTATCTGAGCCCATTGTAACAGTCACTCTGCCAAGCCATCCCGTTTGAGGGTATCCCCAGATAACTTGTCCAAAGTAAGTAAGAAAAAGTCTCCCACCCTCACTTAAGTACTTCCTCCAGGACAGTGTGTTATGGAAATCCATGTTGTAATATTGAATATTTTTGCCAATATCATAATTCAAAGGCATCGATTATTCTTATGCCTGCACTATTGACTGTCCAGCTTGCTCATGCCTACACAGCAATTGAAAACGCCATGGTTTGAATCAGGAGCACTTTAGTTTTCAACGTGATGTACTTCTTTCTTTAACTTTTTTTTTTTAAGATTTGACTATAAATAATGATTGTGGATCCAAGTAAAGTTAAATTCTCGACAACTTCAATCTTTCCTCCATTCATCATGATGTTAAATATAGATCTAGTTTGAGGATATTTGTTTTCTTTATGTTGAACTGTAATCCACACTGAAGCCTGTTTCTCTGATCTTCATCTGTAAAAGCTATAAGTCCTCCTCACTTTTAGTAGGCAAAACTGTCAATATATTTGACTGATAAAAAGCCTTTCACCAACCCTGATGCCATGTTCTTCTTTATATAGTCGAGCTACTTAGATGATTTGCTCAGTATGTTGATTAAATATATATGTTGAAAAGATACTACCCTGACATACACCTTTTCTGATTTTATCCCGATTTATCATAGATGCTAAATTTTTGGCATTACAAGTAATATTGCAAAGAACATTTTTAAGCGTATCACCTTGTGCATATTTTGCAAATTAATTTTGTAATTTTTTTCTCTAGTGGGTCTCAGATGGGTAGAGGCCAAGAGATTCTGATAAATAATCTGCAATATATAGAACAGTTCTCAGCAAAAAAGAATTGTCTGGTCCCAAATATCCAAGGTTGAGAAAACCCGGTCTAAACTATAATCCAAAAAGTGAAAAAATTGAGTATTTGTTGTGTCATTTTGCTTTTGAATATATGAGGATAAATCAAAACATATTGCTACTAGGATTTTAGTTCATACCTGCATAAGTTTACTCCAAACAAAACTTGTTTCAACATATCTCTGGAGTCAGTAGATGATTATAGATACCTTTTTCTCAGTAATACAGGTGATTTAGTCTCCTTAGGGTGCTTTCAAAAACCATGCATTCAAAAACATTGTCTTCCAGGGGAAATGCTGCACCAGTTAAATTCAATGCAAAGAGGTCAGTTTAGATGATTATTAAAAGTATTTGGGGGAATTCCATAGGGGTAATCTTGGCAGATTTTCCCAAGGGACACATGGTGAGTCTGGATGGTCATTAGGAAGAAGTGTTAAGAACATAGAGAACTGCCGTCCAAGGATGTGGCAGGGCTTCATTGTGTTGTACACGGTGGTCACGAGAGTGGAGGCTGAATCCGTGGCACCTAACAACATTTTCCCAGTCATGAACATTTATCATTTGTACCATTGTTACTTTTATATGGTGTCTGTTTTCATACACAAATTTTAAATTTTGCTATGATCAATGTTGTGATGTTTTGCTGTTTGTTACTTAAGAAATATTGCATGTATTCTCCCATTTTCTTTTTCAAATTTTTTTCTGAAGCAATTTGTTTGGCAGCTTTTACTTAATATTACATCCTAAAAAGTTTTAAGAAATTTCCCTCACTTTCTTTTTCATTCTCTTTGACTATTCTTTTTCTCAGATTTTTTTCTTACAGTCACTATTGCTACTTTATTTTAAACAAAAATTTATTTCACGGAAACTCTTGAAGCTTTGAGAAAATGAATTACTATGCTTTGTCACAAAAATTAATATTGTCTGGGAAAAGACTGAGAACTGTCTAACCAAAAGGAAACAATGGTTGCTTGTTTAGAATTACATATTATACTAAAGGATATACTCATCAATGAGCTTGGGAAATACAGTCAAGTAAACTACCTGTTTTAGGAGAGAAGAACTTTTTTTTTTTTTTTTACCAATTTTGATTTGTCCTCTTAAAAGATGCTATTTAAGTTTACAGTGAACACGAAGTCTGAGATTCACAATCATAATACATAGGTGCATAAGTACGAAGAACAAATTGCAAATGTGGTGTGATCATGTTCATAAAAGCAAAGAGCCAAGAAGTTAAGTCACAGCATTGAGATTGCTCTCATACCAGCATCTTCAAAACATTTATGTAAAATGGAAATAAAAGATAACGGAATTTTTTCTGTGAACTTTTTGAAGCCCCTGCTATCTCTGTATTAGATTAATTGGAAATGAATGACAGACCACTTAATCTAGATATGAGCTGCGGATGGGATGAGGTGACAGTGAGATGAAAATTGCCAACATGACTTGTTCTTCAGAGAAATAATTGACATTAATGACCAAAACTCGGGGGGAAGTTGCCCAGCTAACTTTCTCCTGTTTTTCATAGTTTTCATTTTTTTAATCATTTAAAAAAACATTTTATTGGGGACTCATACAGCTCTTTTCACAATACACACATGCATCCATTGTGTCAACCAAATCTGTACATTTGTTGCCATCATCATTTTCCAAACATTTTCTTTCTATTTGAACCCTTGGTATCAGCTCCTCATTTTTCCCCTTCTTCCCTCTTGAACCCTTGGTAATTTATAAAGCATTATTATATTTTCCTGTCAGCGATCATGTTGGGCAGGTGAGCATCTCAGAGTGCTGGTTTATTAGAACAAAGAGTTCTGGTATTGAGCGATTAATACTAAACCCATAAATATATGTACATAGATCTATTTCACTATTGTTATATATAAATATATTTACATATGTGCATGCCTGTATTTAGAACCTATAAATGCCCATTGCCTCCTAGTTGTTTCCTCTATTTCCAAAAAGGTCATTTTTATAGCAAGAAAACTTGCATTTTTCTTTTGCTTTACTTATTGTTTCCAAGTATCTTAGTTGCTTAAATAGTGGCTCACACATAGTAGCCATTAGGTTTGCATTTCTTTTAAAAACAAGTTAATTAATTTAGCAAGATCCCTGGGCTCTCCCCACTAAATTCCAGTAGCATACACAATCCTAGGGCATCACAATCAAATCATGAAATATTGCTAAATGTCTCTTGAGGGCAAACTTGAGCCCTATTAAGATCTGAAGTAACAGAACAAGCCGAACACACACTCCACAGCCATATCATTTTGCCCATAGAAGTAATTGGGAAAAACAAGATGACCTCATAAATAGAAGTAAGCCATATTTGTAGTATTTCTTGATTTACAAAATGTTTGGTTTCATTCTCAGGACACATATACAATAAAAGAAAAAGAAAGGAACCTAACTTTAGATGTTTCACTGAGAGGTCATTAAAACTAAATCAAATATCTTGGGGCATAAGACAATGAAAAATAAGAATGAGATAAACATTGACATAAATTTTTATTTAAATTTTATTATTTTGTGTAGTATAGTCTTTAGAATTATTACCACCAAGGTTATTAAACAGATAAAGAATACATATTCATACACAACTAAAATAGAAAGGAATGTCCTGGACTTCCACTATAGCTACTTTCTTATCCCAGGGCTCTGACTTCCAAACTGGTGATACTCCATATATATTTCTAGTCAGATTTCAGTAACACTCGGAAAATAATAGAAACAATTAGACAATATGTGAAGTTTATTTTTGAATAAAAGATCTTTTGGCTGCAATAAAAACGAGTTGGCCAAAATACTTAACACAAACACTACCTTTGGGGACACTACTGAATGTTATTTCTTATTTAAACTCGAAGAGTCTCATTGTTGCTTTCTAAAATCATTGCTTATAATAGTTTTTAGCAATTCTTTAAGTATGTTGATGTACATTAATATAACCTGAGGTACCAGTGCCTTAACCTCAATGATTCTGATCAGTATCTCCGTTTTCTGGACTGGAAATACATATTTTGAGTAAACTGCTATGTATTTTGGTTCACAGGATTATGCTCTTCACTGGAGGCACAAAGAAAACAGGTTGGAAAGATCATAAAATTTTTTTGAAATGTAACCAAAGCAGATGATTGTAACATTTTGTGAAATTCCTGGAAGCTACAACAATTACACGTAAAAGCAAAATCTCTCTCAAGAAACAAAAATAATAATGGCATTAATAACAGATGCCTGAAATAGCAGCAGAAAATATTTCAAATTCAATTTCTGATTTATAATTTTAAAGTACATCACAATAATTTGTAAGAAGTTTCTTGTACAACCTCATATAAGAAATGAAAAAGAGAAATACCACAAAATGGCAAAGAGAAAGGAAGTATATGAAGCAGGAACAATTCTATTAATAAACTATAAAAAAATTCCAATAAAGAAATACCTGCTAATAACTAGTGATAAGAACTTTGGTAGGGCTTCTTCAATAAAATATATAAAATTATAATGGTCTAGTAGATGCACTTACTTTTTGAGGAAAAACACATTCAGAATTATCTAAACCCTCTGGTGCCTTTCCAGAGAGCTCCAAAGTGAGAAATTCCTTCTCAAATAGTATTTGATTACCATAACAAGTACTTATACTTTACGGCCTTTCAGCTATTTGCACCACATTTATTTTTTTTTATTATTGTTTTTTATTTGCACCACATTTAAAGTGATCAATTATATAGACAATTGATCCAAAAAATGAGCAATGGTATGAACTTGAAATAAACGTCAATGAAAGAATGAGCCTTTTCAATAATAGTAAATAAGCCTCAGAAATATGATGTGCTTATCATCTGTCTACTGTATTAATTTCCTGAATTGCCTCAAACTTGGTGACTTACAACAAAAACATTTACTCTTCCACAGTTCTGCATCTCAGGTATTTAAAATCAAGGCGTTGTCAGGACTGCGTTTCCTCCAGAGGTTCTTTTAGAAATCTGATTTGTGTCTTTTCCAGCTTCTAAAGTTTGTCAGCTTTTTGGCTAGTGACCACATAACTCCAATTTTTGCCTCCATCTTCCCATTGGCTCTGCCTTTCTGCTTTCTCCTCTGTGCATCTCTTATAAGAACACCTTATATATGATCTAATACCCACCCAGATAATCCAGTAAGATCTTCTCATTACAATTTTGAATCTAATTACATCTGCAAGGCCCCTTTTACAAATAAGATAACACTCACAGTTCAGGGTGTTAGGATATGAACATATATTTGGGGGGCATTATTCAACCCAATACATCCCATAATATGCAAATCTGAAAATTAAGCACTTTTAAATGAAATATGATCAACTACATTTTGTAAGGAGGTCTGAGGATTAATAAGAAATTAATGCAAGGTTGAATGGCATTGAAAAAATAATAGTTTGGGGGGGAAAACAGCATACAAAAGGATATAGGGAGGTTGAGATAGCACTTTTATGTACCAATTTAGCTAGGGCATAATTCTCAGACACCATGCAAACACCTCCTATATTGTGACCTTATGTGAGAAACCATTAATTTCTAGTAGTATTTTACTGTTTCTCTTTTTGAAATAATTTTATTGGGGGCTTATACAACTCTTTTCATAATCCATACATACATCCATTGTGTCAAAAAAACATTTGTACATTTGTTTCCATCATCATTTTCAAAACATTTTCTTTCTACTTGAGCCCTTGGTATCACCTCATCATTGTCCTCCCTCCCCTCTTCTCCATCTTTCATGAACCCTTGATAATTAACAAGTTATTATTTTTTTATGTCTTCTACTGTCTGACATCTCCCTTCACCCATTTTTCTGTTGTCCGTCCCCCAGGGAGACGGCTATATGTAGATCACTGTGATCGGTTCCACCCTAGTCCAAAAAGCAGGCAAAATACATAAAACAATGGTTTTCAAGATATTGAACACCAGACACAAAAAGGGGCAGAATTGTGGATTTCTGGCTCATGGAGAAAGAACTTAGACCTAATGGGATATTGAATGGAGAAGACAGAATTGAGATTCTGTGTACACCAAAGCAAAACTATTTCCCAAGTCCGTGTGTCAGATGCAAGAAACCAAAAGAACTGCAGGGTACCCATTTTAGTTATCATCTGAGTAACCACCAGGACAAAAATAATTAGAGCCAATGAATTGTTGTTCACACAGGGCTAGGAATAGTCCTTGTCCCTCCCAACTAGTCTATAAAACCACATGAGTTACTTAGCAGTCGGTAGAGTAACAGATAGGTCTTATTTGATGAGTGAAAAATAATTAGCCGTAAACTGTGCACTATTTTAGTCTAATCTCACAAATGTAAAATGCATAAACTGAAATGAAAAGTTTACAAGTAGTAGAACTGCATCACAGGACAACACTTTAATGATATTTAATAGATATATAAAAATACCCAGCATCAAACAAAATAACCTGAAAATATCTGGAGTCAAATAATATTTACCTGGCACGTTTGCCAAAGAAAATGCACAACATTTTAATAATTGCATTAAAAGACAATATTCTGTCAGCAGGAAATGTACATCAGAATCACATGGAGATAAAATGTTCAACTATATGAATGGCTAAATTAAAACAAAAAATACTTGAGAATATCAAGTGTTGACAAGGAAGTAAGAAAGAAATTGGAACTCTTATCCATCCCTTGTTAGAACATAAAATAGTATTGGTTCTTTAGAAAATAGTCTGGCCTTTTATTAAAGAGTTAAAGATGCATTTACCATGTGATCTAATCATTAGTCATATATATTTACCAAAGAAAACAGAAAGCATATCTCCATACAAAACTTTTTATGTGAATGTTCTAACTGCTTCATTTATAATATCTAGAAAAATAGGTCCAAATGAATATCAACTGGAGAATACTTAAATCTGCAATGAAAAAGAATAAACTATTACACATTTAGTCATATGAATGAATCTCAAAATATCCGTGAAAGAAACCAGATTAAAAAATGAGTACATCCTGCATGGTTCTGTTTATGTAAATTATTGAAAACATGAATTGGTTTACTGTGACAGAAAGTATATTATACTTGAGGTATAATTATACTTGACGAAAGGAGTTGTTGGAGAAGGGAATTCAAAAGGGGACAGATAAACTTTTGAAAATTATGAGACTGTCCATTATCTTGACTGTGGTGATTTTTGTATGTGAAAAAGCTTTACCTAATGTTATGCTTTAAGAATATTCTTTATTGTTTATAAATAATAGCTCAGTAAAACAATAAAGCTATTAATATGTTTAAAAGTAAGATAGATGTTAACACTCAGGCTTGCAATTATAAAGTTTTTTGAAAAAGAGCTTTAGTTAGTTAAAATAGTAAAGTAGACTTGTAAAGTGACCGAAAGGGAATGTTAAGGTAATTGAGAAGATATGGATGCTACAGCAAAGTGTGCTGAAGAAATTAGATAGTTTCTGGCTATCAGAAAGTATAGTGTCTGGAGTCTTAAAGGATTGTTTTCAAACAAGCAGCCATCTAAGTGAGACATCAACCAAGTCCACATGAAAGAAGCACACAATCATCCGTGATTCAAGTACTATAAATGATAAAATCCAATTCTGAAGGAAGGAGTGGTACCAGAGTTTAAATTTTGAAATTCTGGTTTGCAGAAGGCAATGGATGACAGTGGAAGCCCAAAATATATTCACAGGATCTGCAAATGGAATAAACCTCCAATGATGCCCCTCTGACCATAATTGAGGAATGGGAATATCCTGGTTGCATACAGAGAGTATTGTGGAAGCAATTATAGGAGACTAAAATTATAATCTGACTTGAATGGGTTAAACCTGGTTATCTGATCTCTTTTGGATACATTGTGGTTGATCTGTTTTTCCAGTAGTTTGTGGGGGAATGGGGTTCCCTTCAAATCAGGGCTTATCAATGTTGTATTTTGTTATTGTTGGTAGCATTATTGACTCTCTGTTTTGTGTCCTGTGCTTTTCTTTATGTGAAACTGAAGTTGGTTGAATCTATACAGACAATAACTAGAAGAGGGTTTCTGGCGGGCATGCCATGACAGAGGAAGGGGTGTGTAATGAGGAGATGATGTCAAGAATAACAAGAAGGAAGAAAATGTTTTGAAAATAATTGTGAAAGCAATTGTAAATTACTGCTTGATATGACTGAACTACTGAATAGTATGATGTCTGGATTATATCATAATAAAATGATTCAAAAAATAATAATTGTATGAAATATCAATATTTTAATTATGTGGTAATAGGATGCAACAAAAGAATGGTTAAGTCCAATTAGATCCTGCCAATGACATTAAATGATTGAACATAATTAAATGACATAAGAAAAATAAACATTTATTTTCATTGTATTATAATTTTTGTGACTATATAATCAGAGCAGGGTCAGCAACTGTGGCTTTAATTATGGAATTCAGATCTGAGTATAAAAATATCTCTTGATTATAAAAAACCTTATAGTTTTAG
Organism: Echinops telfairi; assembly: GCF_000313985.2. Classification (NCBI taxonomy): domain Eukaryota; kingdom Metazoa; phylum Chordata; class Mammalia; order Afrosoricida; family Tenrecidae; genus Echinops; species Echinops telfairi. The sequence goes on along the minus strand of NW_022103942.1, from coordinate 4,035,436 downwards.
GAGAGGATGAGATAGCTGCATACAGGGCGAGTATATTATATTAAAATACATTTTCCCTGCTCTTTTGTTCATGTTTATACATTTGTTTTTTGCTTGTTTCTTTATTATCAGTATGGGCCAATGAATTCTTAGTTTATAAAGCAGATTATAGTTTACATTTTAGTGGTTTAAATAGGCAATTTATTCGTATCTTATAGTATGTATCACACTTTTCTGTGCTCAATGGCAATTTTGAAAAGTTCTTTTATGAACTGACTGTTCAAGTCTTATAAAAATCTAAAAATATGTTGTTTTTCCTCTGACTTTTTATGTATAGGAGTTTTTATATATTTTGTATATGAGTATTTGGCCATATATATGTATGTATTTTTATGGTGATCATCAAGTTTTTCTTATAAGGCATTTTTTCATGGTCTTAAATCTCCAACTGTTCTTTTAGCAGCCAAGTACATTAGGCATATTCACCACTCAGGGACTCCTAGCATATGAAACCATATATATAACTTATACACAAATAAAATAAAGTTTTTAAAGGTCTATAGGAAATTCATTCTTATAACAATGGCTTCTTCTTTGAAAGAAGGGCAATGTGGTAGCAAAAGGGACTAAACTAAGGTTAATTTTAGGGACCAAGGGAGTTGGCTTTACATTTCAAGAGTTTTAATGTTTTTTAGATAAGCATTTCCATCAATAATTAATATTTGTGGAAAAGGTGACACAATATTCATATATATTGATATATGATGGACTATCTCTGGCATAATTCATATAAAACTGGAGTCAGTATTTGCATCTCAGATTCAAACTACTGGAGGTGAGAGGAGGAAGGGATACATAGGTATACTGAATTCCTTTTTGTACTGTCTGAATTTTTTACCATGAGCATGTTTTATCTCTCTATCAAAATATTAAATCAATGTTCAAAGTAAGTAAAGATGAGCGACACATTAGATGTCATTGTAATAGTGTGTAATGATAAATGTAGTCTGGATATAAAGAAAAGGAGACAAATGGAAAGTGGCCTTTAGCAGTGGTAAGAAGATAGAGGAAGGGGATATGGTTGAAAACACTTTTACTGAAACATAGAGAATGAGACTGAAAGAGAGAAACTCAAATAAGCTACCACAAAGTACAAGCACTAGAAGAAAATTAAGAAGATAATTTTACCCTATATGATTTGCAGCATCTAAATAGGGTCTTGGTTCAGCTATGCAAAACAACAAAAACAATAGCAGGGTGCCCTTCAAAGAGCAAATATAATAAGAAAGATTAATTTTAGCAAACATTTCTGAGCAATGGTTAGCTAAAATGCACTATAGACAATTAAGCAAAATAGACAACAGAATCAGAAGTAGTAGAATAATAATATTGAGTGTCATCCACTAGCATGAAAGTACAGCAGTTTTGTTCTCAAAGTCAATTCCTTAAAAATTCATCTTATTTTCCAATCTTATACATTTTCCCAAGACTCCAGACACATCCACCATTTCATCATGATCTAGTACTAAAAACAAGTGTCCTTTTTGATATTTTTTGCCATTGAAATAATACTCATGGTTCACCATGAATATTTCCTCTTAAGAGAACTTCAGTGCAAATGTCTCCTTTTATAAGGCAAAGATTTTTTTAAATGGGTCCCTTTCTTAATTAGCATAATTAGGATGTGGAGTTTATATTCAAAGGGATTTCACTAATTCTCTATGATTAAAAACTTGTTTACCATACACATATTTCTACTGTGCAATATCAGCAGAAGCTTTCTTTGTTTCCAAAATTAAGCCACTTGCACCTATAAACTTGAAAACCTATACAGCACATATTGAGAGTAATGTTAAATTGTTCAACAGAACTCTGTTGAGAAAAATCTGTATTGGACTTGAACAAATTAAGGAAACCTAAGTTATAAAGGGGAGTAACTCAACAACGGGGATTGTAAATGGGCAGGAGATGTTAGAGCTAGATGAAGAAAACAACACAAACCAATTGGATTTTCTTTTCAAAAGAATTCATTTTCAGCTTGGATAACATCTGTCTGAAAACTTCCACCTCCCCAAAATTAATAGTATTGAAGCACCAGTCTGTGATAACTCTAATTCAGAGCAATTTTGTGTTTGCTAAATGGAATGTGACAGGGATCTGAAATAGGGGTATACTACAGAAAATAATTAGTTGAGAACTAACTTGATAATTTTACCACTGAGAAGAATGAACTGAAATCAACCTTCACTTTAATTATGTGTAAAGAATATGCATAATTACTTGCATAGATAGCAATCAAGAAAAATGAAAATGCATTTCTCTGTTATCTGGTAGATAGCAAGGCAGCTTGTTCAATCTGCTCACCTCTTGTATAGTAAAGAAAGCAAATTAGTGACTATAATGCTATCAAAATTTCACCCCACTGTAAAATGATAGGCAATAATAATGAACTATTTTTGTAATATGATGAGATACTTTTTTTCTCTTTTTAGTATTCAGCCTATCTAGGTAAATATAAGGAATGTTATTATAGTAAATAGTCCAAGGATATTTAGATAATGTCATGAAATTGTTAGAGTTGCCTGCCAATCTAGATATTAAAAAAATGGAGTCATGACAATAAACCCATGTTTTCTGATCTTGTTTTAAATACATTATTTGCTGCCTTTTTAATGCTGGAGGGATATGATCTTTATACATTTTAGATATCAATATCTATCACAGTTTAGTTTATGATTCCACGCTCAACAGTAATGAACTGCTTTGAATTTTTTTCTTTTTCACAGGTTCCTTGTGCTTTGTCTTGTACTAAAAGCACTGTACAATGTATAGTTCTATCACATGTTAAAAATACCTGAGATTTAAAATCACTGCCAGAAATGAACTGGCACTTAAGACTCCATCAGGTGTACATCACAATTGTGCAAACTGACAAATGCCTTAACCCATTTCCCAATTAGGACCAGAAGAATTGTCCAGAGGAAAAATAGAAACACTCAAACTAATTTAGGAATAAAAGAAGAGTTTTCCATGTTTGTTACAATCTACTATCTAGGCATTTAAAAGAATATATGTGAAAAGATAAGATAAAATGAATTTATTACAACAATGAATTGTATGGGTGGACCAAGGGAAGAAGGAGGGTAATGCAGGTGGCTTGCATCATAAAACCCACAGTGGATCATATTCTCTGAATAGGTTATTGCCTACAAGCTTAAAAGAGATGATAGGGGAGATTACAGCTTTAATCATGGAAACATGGAGTTTTTAATGACTCCTTGGAGAAAGGGGAAGTATTATTGCCAATTAGGCAAGTTTAAACAAAAAAAGCAAGATGAAAAGGAAATCTCCAAGCGGCCATCTAGCTCAGAAGCAACAAAGCCCACATGGAAGAACA
>NW_022103942.1:3954129-4031451 GCF_000313985.2 Echinops telfairi | reverse complement strand
CCACTATCATGACACGAATTCTACCTTGCAAGTCTGGCTAGACCAGAGGATGTACACTGGTACAGATAGGAACTGGAAACACAGGGAATCCAGGGCGGATGATCCCTTCAGAACCAGTGGTGTGAGTGGCGATACTGGGAGGATAGAGGGAGAGTGAGTTGGAAAGAGGGAACGCATTACAAGGATCTACATGTGACCTCCTCCCTGGGGGACGGACAGCAGAAAATTGGGTGAAGGGAGATGTTGGACAGGACAGGATATGACAAAATAAACAAAATATAAATTATCAAGGGCTCATGAGGGAGGAGGAGCGGGGAGGGAGGGGGAAAAATGAGGACTTTATGCCGGTAGCTTAAGTGGAGAGCAAATGTTTTGAGAATGACGAGGGCAATGAATGTACAAATGTGCCTTACACAATTGATGTATATATGGATTGTGATAAGAGTCGTATGAGCCCCTAATAAAACGATTAAAAAATAAAAGAAAAGAAAATCTCAGGGATCCAAAATTATGCACCATTTCTCCCTCTGAGTGGTAGAAAAAAATGCCACATATATTAATGAAGGATGAAGTTACAGCAGTTTCAAAGAGCTTTTAAAAGTAGTCAATGCACATTCAGAAAGGCTATTCTCAGTCACATAGAGTTTTAGAGATCTGATTTGAAGTACAGAAGTTTGGGGTATGAAGTAGGAAAAAGTGAAACCAACTCTCTAGAAAGGCACAAGAAATCCTTTATGTCCCAGAATTCCAGGTGGAAGAGATAGTGGTCAACAAAGAATACAGGTGCTTGCAAGTTCAAGGGGTGAAGAAAAGGACTGAGTTCTTTTCATTGTTTGGGTTCTATTCTGATTTAGAGAGCTGTGTTGTATAACATCTGCTGACAATCTCAGGAAAGGCAGGGAGGAACAGCAATTGAGAACTAATGGGTAGGCTCATGACACATTCTTGGGCAGTTCTAAATAGAATGTTGAAGGAAAAGCCAAGGGAAAAATCAATACATCAAAGTTCCAGATCATATATTTTCTTATGTGCCCATTCATTTGTAACTTGTTCTCAGCTTCTTACCTTTTTCCCTCTTGTTCCCTAATTTATAATATAGATCATATTCCCATGTTAAATTGATTATTTACCAGTAGCGATAGATGTACGATTTAACGAACTGTTTGGAGAAATGCTACTGATATTTGATGAAAAATAAAATTTCATATAAACCAGATAAAGGAAAAAGACAAATATGGCTGCTGGATTCTGGATAAAAGGTCATGTTTTCAAATAAAATGTGACAGTTTACATATAAGATGAAATTGCAACAGCTCTGAACACAAATACATGGAAAAAAACTACATTAATTTCAACTCCTGCAGAAAAGACAGTGTCAAGGAATCATAATTAATTATAAGAATATGTGAAGTTAATAGTAACATTAATTTTATATTTGAAGATCCAAGAAAACCTTTCTTTACACCTGGAGTTGTGTTAGCAGCAAGGTGATGAAAAAATACATATCTACTGTAAAAGTCTTACAAGGAACAATAAAAATGATTGTGTAAAGTTTATTTAAAAGTCTAAATACTATGCACAAAAAATATCCCAGAGAATGAATGTTCATTGAAATTATCCATGCTATATGCCACAGATTATTGGATTTAACAAAAATATCTAGAGAGAGGGAGAAAGAGATGAGTTTTGACTTGTATATATTTTGTTTGCCTTATTACAGCTTTTAAATTTTTGAAATAATTTCAAAGCTAAAAAAAGGGTAACCGGGGTAATAAACTGTGTTAGTCCAGGTTGACTAGAGAAATACATTCATAGACACATATGTGTATAGGAAAGAGCTTTATATACGCTAGCAGTTGAATATTGAGAAAACATCCCAGCCCAGTCCAGATCAAGTCCCTAAGTCCGATATTAGCCCATATGTCCGGTACCAATCCATAAGTCCTCTTCAAACTCACGAAACATATGCAATGACCCAGGATGCAGGAAGCTTGCAGGCCAGTGGGTATAAATTCTTGTAGTTCCAGTGGCGGTAGAAGCCTCTCAGCACTGGCAGGGGTCTCCATGTGGTTCCTCCTGTTCCCAGGAAAAGGGGGTCTAGCAGTATAGTGCCATGGGTCTTGTCAGTAGAGCATCTCTCAGGGAGTGAGCAGAGAGAGTGTGTCTTCCACCTCCAAGGAGGAAATACAGGAAAGGCCTCATTGGCTATACAATGATTGACAGACTAGACTCCACCCCACACCCTTCATCCTCAAATTGGCAAATGATTATATAACTACCACATAAAGAGAATATAAATATACTTTATTCATATTTTCCAGTTTAAAAAATTTTCATTTTCAATTGTTTCCCCTTTTTCCAGACACAGGCATGCACGTGCGCGCGCGCACACACACACACACACACACACCTCTAACGACTTTAGCAAGTTCAAGGGAAAACAAATTAATTACTTTTGTATTGCCCTTTTGTATTAGTCTGGGTACTTTGGAGAAACAAATCCACAGCAAATCATGTATAAGACAGTTTTATGTAAAAAAAATGTGCATCACAAAAACAACCCAACCCAATGCTGCCCAAGCCCACAAGTCCAACATTAACCCATTAACCCAACACCAGTACACAAAGTCCTCCACCTCACAAAACAGAGGCAATGATGCTGACTGCAGGAGGAAAGCTGAGTTAGGGAATGAACAAGCATCTCAGCACAAGCAGGGGTCTTCATAGGACTGCTCCAGCACCCAGGGCTGCATCGGAATAGGTCCATGTGGCTTCTCCTTGGAGATGTCTTGTAGGAAGTCATTCTTGCAAGCTGAAGCAGGGAACTGCTAAGGCAGCTACACCCTGGTGCAACCATCACAAAGCAAGAGACCCAAGAACTAGAAAGGTGAGGCTCACCACCCATTTATCCCTCCGCCTTTCAATTAGCCCCACATGTGATTATCGGCCAGGTTGGCACAATTAACTAACTCACCTTTTAAAATCATATTTTTAAAATTATGAATTAAGTGAAAGTTCATATTTCAGATGATCAATTTTGTATTCAACAATTTAAACTACTTATAAAACCACAATAGCTTACCCTGTCACCCCATCTTTGATTTCTCTTCTTCCTCATGCAGATTATTGTCTTCTCTTTCACCTAAGTGAACATCTTTCTACCCTCTAGCTTCCCAAACTTATTTAGTCTAGCATCCCTATTTAAAAAAAAAAACAAACCATTACTTAGCACCCCTTACTAATTAAAACTGTACTATAACCAATAATCCAGAATAAAGTGTAGGTATCTGCTTTTCCAGCTTCCCTGGACCATTTCAGTACCCCTTATGGGGAAGTAGTCCCCACTTTGGTAAATACTGCTCTAGCCTCTTTCTTTGTCTTGTCTCCTTTGTGCTCACCTCATTGGTAACTTCCAAAGTCTGTTGCCTTGCTATAAAAATCCTTGTCTTGTTTTGTTTGTTTCCTTTTTAACAGTGATATCATACTATATTTTTGGTTTTGTGATTGACTAATTTTACTTAGCATAATGTCCATGTCATGTAATGCTTCATGGAAATTAATTTCTTATTTTTGCAATGCATATAACAAAGACATTGTGTGTATGTACCAAAATTTCTTTATCCATTTTTCAACTAATGGGCATTATCGTTGCTTCCATCTTCATGCTATTATGAACAGTGCTTTGAGGGGCATATGTGTGCATGCTTCTATTAGTGTTATGGCTCTTATTTCTTTAGCGTATATGAGTGTACCCAGCAGAGGGATTGTTGGGTTGTAGAAATCCATTATATTCAAAATTTCCATGAAATTTCTTAAGACCTCTTTGCATAGCCAGGTATGTCATAGCTGAATACACATAATAACAGTATGTTCTTCATTGTTGTGCAAAGAGTCCACTAAATATCAGTTCCTATCAAGTTGATACATGATACATCCTTGTGTGTCAAAATAGAACTATGCTCACTAGGATTTTCACTTTCTGATTTTGTAGAAGTAGAGCACCTGGACTTTTTTCTAAAGTTTGTGTGGATTCAACCTTCCAATCTTTTGGTTAGCTAAGCAAGCTAATCATTTGAACCTCCCAGGAATGTCTTTCCACTATATGTTGTTGCTGCTTGATATCCGATGTATTTTCAACTCAGCGCGACCCTATGTGACAGAATAGGACAGACTATCCAGGTTTTCTTCACTGTAATGTTTACAGCAGTGTGGCTTTCTATGATTTTCTCCCAAGGAGTCACTAAGTTGATTGGAATTGCCAAACCCTTTTATTTTTGTCTTCCTGAGTAGCCCTTTGAAATCTATCCAACAATTCTACTCTATCATTTCTTCTAGTGGCTTTAACTTCTTTATATTCAGAAGCAACTTTCAGAATTTCTTTGTTCAAAGAGATTCATTTTATCTCATATTTCTTTCCTATATTTAAAATAATATATTTTTATATCTGATAGCCTTGAAGTTATACTATAACTCTTCTGATCATTTGACATTATTTTGAGTTACTTCAAATCTATTTTGAGGTGGTCTCTAATTTACAGTGGGATATAGCTAAAGTTGTACTTTGGCTTTCATATATGGAATTGTTTTAATCTGCTTCAGTTTCAATGTAAACTGGAATATGAATAACTGATGGTCTATTCTGCAGCAGACCCTGGCTTTGTTCTGACTGATGACATTGAACTTCTCCACTTTTTCTTTCCATATATATAGTTGATTTGTTTTCTGTGTTTTCTATCAGATGAGGTCCACATACAGAGTCAGTCTTCATTTATTTTGTTGAAAAAGTATATTTCCAATGACAAAGTAATTGACCTTGAAAAATTATATCATGTGATATTGGGAGTCATTCTATTACCAAAGACAGTTTCTCCAACTACTTATTCTTCTATTTGTTTCCAATTTTCATAGTATAGTCACCAGTAATAATCAATACATCTGGATGGAATACTTGAGAAGTACCAATAAAATATTATTAGCTAATGTACAAGTATTTATAAAAGTCAGCAGTGTACAATAATGTGTTCTTTATGTTCCATGATTCCAATTTATATTTAATTATCATGTCTTCAGTCCCAAATATTTGCCTTACTGTGATGTGTTGTGTGCTCTTATGCTACTGGAAGCAATGCTGCCATATTTTAAATATCAGCCGGATCATCCTTGGTGGACACGTTTCAGCAGTGATTGTGGTCTAAGGCAAACTAGGAAGAGGAAATGATGATCTACTTCTAAAATAAAAGTAAGTGATTATTTTATCACTAACAGAAGACCATTATCTGATACAGTGTTGGAAGATAAGCTGTTCTGGGGGGAAGGCACTGAGTATGACTGAAAAAGAGCTGCCTTTTCAAGTTAGAATCAACCTGAATGATCTGGATAGACTAAAGCTTCAGAACATTCACTTGCTGAGGTAGTATGATAACCAGAATATGGAGCATACAAAATATGAATCTAGAAAAATGGAAGTTGTCAGAAATGAAATGAAAAAAAATGAACCTATAAGCAATAGTGAGCAGATCTGGCTGATACTGGCCATTTTGAATCATTGGTCATTTTGAATCAGTCAATCATATGATCTGCATTTCTGGAAGCGACAAAAATGAGGAAGAATGGTATTCCATTCACCATCAAAGAGGATATTTCAAAATCTATTCTAAAAGCCCTCAGCAAGATGGATTGACATAGTGGCTGCAACAATGGGCTGGGGCATAGGAAGAATTGTGAGGCGGACACAGGGCCTGGTCGTGTTTTGCTCTGCAGTGCATAAGGTTACTCTGGGTTGGAACTGACTTGATGGGACCTAATAACAACAGTATCTTGAAGTACAACACTTTTATTGATAGGACAATATCCATAGAAAGAATTCCAGTTAATAAGACTATTGTTCAAGTTTCCATACCAATCACAAGTAAAATTTGAGGATTTTTATGAACTACAGCAATCTGAAATTAATTAAACCTGCAATCAAGATGAACTGATCATTACTGGTCATTGAAATTTGATTAGTGGAAAAAACAAGGATGGAAAATAAGGCCGTGGTGACAAAAATCATGCTGGAGTTTGCATGATATAATTATGTTAGACTGACAACTAACTCAATGTAAATTATTTTTTAATAACATAAATGGTGCTTATACTCAATAACATCAACATCACCAGATAATATATTTAAGAATCAAATTCACTGCTTATATAGGAAGATGATAGAGAAATACAGTATCATCAGACAGAACTTGGCCAGAGACCAAAGACAGAAAAAGGCATTAATTGCCCATAGGCAAGTTCAAGTAGCAACTGAAGAGCATTGAAAGAATTCCACAAGAGCCAAAGCATGATGTTGCATAAATTTCACCTAAATTTAGAGAGAAACTCACAAATAGATTTGACAAATACATGCTTATGACTGAAGACCAGATGAGTTGTGGTAGGACATCATACATTAAGAAAGCAAAAGGTTATTAAAGTGACTAGAAAAAAGAGAAGAAAAAAATATATGTTTTATGAGGCTCTGAAACTTGCTCTTGAATGTAGAATACCGAAAGAGCATGGAAGAAAAGATGAAGTAAATGACCTGAATATAAGAATTTAAAGGACAGGTCCATGAAAAAAATAAATTAATATAATGAACGGTGCAAAAATTCAAGTCTTGAGTTGAAATATTGAAGGTTTCCATGGGCAAAGTATTGAATGGCACAAGAAGCATCAAAAGAAGATGGAAGGCATATGGAAAATCATTTTAGCAACAAGAAATGGTCTATGAAATGGCCAACTATTAAATAGTATGTGATCAAGAACCAAAGGAACTGAAGGGAAAAAATCCAAGCTTTATTGAAGGCATTGGTAGAAAACAAGGCTCCAGGAGGTGATGGAATGCCAATTGAAATGTTTCACCAAATGGATACAATGTTATCAATTAGACCATAGAAATGTGAACAGCTTTGCTCTTCTCCAGAGTACATTGGAAAGTGGATTATTGTAGATGTGGGTTAAAATTTATCACCTTACTGGATCTCCCTTTTGACCCATTTTAAAATTGTTCTAGGCTGTAATATTTTCTACTCTCTTTTTGATTGAGGTTTTACTTTGTTAATGTTTGTTTGTTGTGTGTGTGTTTCTGTACATAAGATCCATGAAAGGTAAATCTTTAGAGACAGTAATTTTAGAGGGTATTGCAGTAGAGTCTGGGGGAAATGGAGAAGTAATAACAATAAGTACAAGAAAGAAGAAAATATTCTATCATTGACTGTGGTAAGAACTGTACAACTCTTCCTGCTAAGACTGAAATATTTAATTTTATGATCTGTGAATTATGTACCAATAAAACTAAAAAATAGGTTAGGCTAAATAAAATAAAAAGATAAAAGGTTTAAATAGTCAAGAATTTCATTTTGCTTTGATGCACATTCAATGCCCTTAGAAGCAGCAGCTAAGAGATCAAATGGTATGTTGCATTGGACAAGTTTGTTTCAAAAGACCTTTTGAAAGTGTTAACTGCTGCAGATGTCAGTTTGAAGACTTCAATGGGCCTGACCTTGTTTTCAATCACCTCTGATACATGAGAAAGTTGGGAATGAGTAAGATTAAAGACTAATTGATGCATGAGTTTTATATTATGTTGTAACGAATATTGATTGCATCATGGAGCAAAACTTTTTTAAGCTGTCAACTAGAAGGCCCTTTATGAGCAAGAGTGGCCACAAGTCCTCCTCATCCATACTTTGAACATATAACTCAAATGAATCAGTCCCTGGGGAAGGATACCACTATTAGAAAAATAGAAGATTATCAAAAAAGGAGGAAGGTAGACAAGACAAATTGACACAGTGACTGCAGCAATGGCTCAAACATAGAAAAGAACTGAGCAGTGTTTTCTTCTGCTTTATATAGAGTTGCTATTGATAAGAACAATACAAAGGGGCACTTAAAAAGAAAAACAATTTGAGATGATTTATCAATCTCATTTTGTGTTTTGTGACTTTGATATTTTTGACATATATTGTTGTTTTTGTGAAGGATATCCTCTAATTTGTTTTTGTCTGTTGTATCCTTGTGATTATACTCAAGTTATTAATTTTTGCCAGGAATCCCACAGAAATTAATAGTATCTTATCTGAAATCTGTTGGGACCACAAACTCTTAAGAGCTCACCTACAAGCAGAAAGGTCAGTGGTTCAAACCTACCCAGAGGTATCACAGAAAATAGGTAATTTACTTCTGAAAGAATCAACCATGAAAATCCCACAGGGCAGTCTTACTTTGTACACGTGGGGTACAATCAGTCAGAGGAAATGGGAAGGATGCTAACAACTAATCATAATGTGGTTTTGATAACTTTCAAATGATAATTTTAACACTGACTTCTCCGTTAATATGTCTGTCACAATTTTCCATTACCGTATAAAGTTATTATTTATTGTTTTGTAATCTATCACTATTTTATGGGGGAATACTATGTAAGCATTTCTTTCTCAACATATTTTCTGCTTAATTTTATCATTCATTGGTGAATCTTTTCTGTGAAAATTGTATATATCAAATTATAATGCTATATTTTCATCATTTTCTCTACTTATTAATTTGAATGCTAATGTAAGAAAAATATTCTCCTCTTTTCCCTATTTATTCAATTATTTATAATACATTCATATGGATTCCTAAATGTTTATTTTATTCTATGGTTTATGATCAATTACTTTCACTGTTCATTTGGTTGATCAAATTGTTTTAAAGTTGGCCATTGTGTGAACCTCTAAGTTGGCTCCAATAACCTTTTGTCATTTCCCCATCATATTTGGAGAAGTTCCTTATTTTCCTAGACAGTAAGATGTTCCAAGTGCCTTGTGTACTTTTCATGACCCATCCCAGGAACAGGGTGTTTATCCAAGAAGTCATTTCCTTGTTATGAGCAATTTTATTTAATAGACAAGACATCTACTACTGTTATCAGCTAGAAGAGCTCTGTAGGACTTTGATTAATTCATATTACCTTTCTGGTTTTCAAACATTTCTGTTTTCAGTATGCTAAATAATGATATGATATTGAAAGAGCTTATCAATTTACACTAAATATGAGAAAAAGTCTCTAATCAGCAGAAAATCATGTATTATTCAAAGTTTGCTTTAAAAATTACTTTTGTGCCTTTTGTCTTTATCATCCAAAATAGACATACTATTATGGGAATGATATACAGTTTAAAGATTTTAAAAAGAAAAAATAATAAAAGCCTTGGGTGTCTTGTTATTTACTTTGCCACCTGCAGGATTTTCTACATTTTTTTTTTATTAGAACTAATCCTCATCCCCTTCACAGCTCTTTTTACAAGGCATGTTGAGTTCTGCATTACCACAACAAAAGAAAACTATGTGAACAAGAAAGAAGGAAAAAGGGGGGAAAAGTTTACAGAAGGAACAAATTCCCTGTCCTTCATTTTGGTATTCTAAATATAATTGTAGTTAAGCAATCACAATATCATCCATTAATTTCTTGATGAATAAAATGTGTCACTCATAAGCACTTCTGGAAGTGCTCTGAGAAGTTGTCAGGGAAGTATTTGCCAGCTATTCAAATAAAGACGGATTACTTGGATATCAATGGCAATCTGGCTTTCAATACTAGCATCTGGCCACTTACTAATATCTTTATCTCCCTGAAATCTCAAGAAGATTAAAGTTTTGTTGAAGTGGAGTCTCTCAGGTGTTTATTCGTGTAGCATAGCTCAGATTCCAGCCCTTTGCTCCAGGGTGCTATGGATAGATGTCTTGTTCAACTGAGCACCAACTTCCAATTTTATGTGAAATGCAGCCATTCTCTTTTGGTAAAGAATAAAAGAAATATTTTTTAGACAGCACTACAGTGTGTGGCCGCCATATTATAGGCTGCAAACCAGCTTTTCTAATACTGTAATTAAGTAGTTTATTTTCCATGCCAGGTATATGAAAGGAAGCCACCCAGTTTATCTTCTATCCAGCTGCATCGCACAGGGCAGTATGTTTTACTTGTATCTGAAAAGGACCCACTAGTTTTAAAAATGAATTGGGAGTCATTTTAAGGTTCTCAATTTTATATTCTCTCTTTACAATGTATAACTGGGTGTGACTATTTGGGCAATCTATTTAGGAAGATAGAGAACGATGGAGCACAGGAGCTATTATTTTTGAGTATTTTGAAATTTGATTTTTAACTTTCTCTTTTCACCTTTTCTTTTATGATAATGAATCTCTACTTATATTTATCTTTCATTCACAGAAAAGTGCTTTTATATATAAACAACTACTTTATGGATAGTAAAATATGCCATAGCTCTTTGTATGAAGAGCCATATGGTCAGCTTTGAATTGTTAGTACCAAGAGCAGTGGTTCAACCCCATCAGCTTCTCTGAAGAAAAAAGATGAGATTCTGTGCTTCTGTTCAGATTTACACCCTCGGTAACCCTACGTAGGGTCACTTTAAGTCAGAATTATGTAGAGGGCAGTGGGTTTTATGCAAAGTATAAAAAGCAACCAAGTGTTAACCAAGAATGAAAAAAAGGCAAAATCTGTCTCCTTTTATTAGATATAGTTACGGTACATTTCTATAACATATCTGTTGTTTAGTGGCAGAAATCCGACCTTTCAGTAGTAGAAATTGCAACTTCCATAACCATAATGTCACCTATGGCTGTTTGATTTGCAGCCATTACATCTAAGTGCAACCACCACCTTTCTGTCAATTTTATTTTACATTTTGCTGTGAGGCTGAATCAAGACCTGTCTGTCACTTTGTCATTTTGTGGAGGCTTCTGTGTAACTGTGATAGGAAAGCTTTGTCACTAGTTTTAAATGCCCTCAGAGTCACCAAAAATGCACTGGTTTCAGCTGAGCTTCCAGACCAACAACAGATTCTGAGGAAGGACTCGGCTTCCCACTTTGGAGGATACAGCCACTGAAAACCTTGTGTACAGCAAAGGAAATGGTCAGATTCTGAAGGCCTAATGAATGGAAAGAGAACATTACCTGAGGTAGTGTTGAAGGACAGGCAAGCTCGGGTTGGAAGGTACTAAAAATGTGACTGAGAAGGAGCTGCTAAATTAATATGAAGAAGAATTTGTTATCCTGATTGGAGGAAAGCTCATTAATAACCTGTGTTATGCAGATAACATATCCTTGTTAGCTGAAAGTAAGGCGGACTTGAAGCATTTGCTGTTGAAGGTAAAGGATAACAGTGCTCGGTGTGGCTTATAACTCAATGTAAATAAGACCCAAATCCTCACAACTGAACCAACAGGTGTTCCTCAATGTTGTATCATTTAACTGTACTTATGCAATCTGTTTGAAGTGAAAGTCAATTAAAAGAAAATCAAAATTCTCACAACTGGGACAATAAATAACACCATGATAGACAGAGGGAAGATTGAAGTTGTGAAGAATTTCAGTTTTCTTGTATCCACCATCAATGCTTATAGAAACAGCAGTCAAGAACACAAACAATGTAATGCATTGGGCAAATCTGCTGACAAGACCTCTTTAAATTGTTGGAGAGTGAAGATGTCACTATGAGGACTGAGGTATACCTCACCCAAGCCATGGTATTTTCAATCATTTCCTATGTCTATAATAGTTGGATAATGAATAAGGAAGACAGAAGAACAATGGATACTTCAGAACTATGGTGTTGGTTAAGAATATAGAAAGTACCATGGAAGACCAAACTTGTCTTTGTAAGAAGAATCGTTAGAATGCGCCTTAGAATTGAGGATTGCAAGACTTCATCTCATATGCTTTGGACATGTGGTCAGAAGAGAACAGTGCCTGGAGAAGGACTGAATGCTTAATAAAGCAGAGGGTCAGGGAAGAAGACGACTCACAACAAGATGACTTGATATAGTGGCTGCCGAGGTGGGCTCAGACATAGTAGAAATGGTGAGGATGACAACGACTGGGCGATACTTTTTCTCTGTTGTCCATAGGGTTGATATGAGTTAGAACTAACTTGATAAAATCTACCAAAAACCTCACAACATGATGCTGAGCATGTTTCAATAGAGTGTCCAGATTAAAATGGACTAAGGATAAAAGTCTGCTGAGCCACTCGAAAAGTTCAGCTGTTGAAACCCCAGTGGATCACAACAGACAGCTACACAGATAATTATGAAACATGGGATAAATATCTATTTCATTGAATATAGACTTGCCAGAAATTGAGTCTGAGTTCAATTTTAATAGTACCACCAGAGGAGTGACAGAGAGATGTAGACCATGTATGGAATGTGTTAATAATAGTTAAGACTGTTTTAATTGTGCAATTACACCCTGGTGGTACTGTACAAGTAAGCATTAGACTGTTCATGCAAGGTTGGTGGTTCAAACCCACTCACTGCTACACAGGAGAAAAATGTGACTGCCTGCTCCTAAAGATTTATAAAGCCTCAGAAACCCTATATAAGTTGCTAGTAGTCAGAAATTACTCCATAGCAATGCATTTTGATTTGGGTTTTTGAGTAATATGTATGTATTTTGCATTGGATTTCATTCATTCTGCAAGTATTAGACCATAAGAATAATTACAAGTCTTCCATAGTGTAGCACAAAGCCTCAGGTAGAAGTGCTACAAGTGAGAATCCCCAGGTTTAGCAGCACACAAGAGAGCTTATGAAGCAAGTATACATTTATGAATACATATTGTGAGAGGTCTTCTTAATTCTAGTCATTTCTATTTTCCCAAGGGTGGAGATAATAGAACTCTTGGTGGCTTATTGGGTTATTATTATAACTACAAGTTCACCAGCTACACATGGGACAAAGATGTGCCTGGGTATCTACTCCGATAAAGATTTACAGTCTCAGCAACTCTAAGGATCAACTCTACTATTTTCTATAGGGCCTGTATGAATCAGAATTGACATGATGGCAGTTGATTTGGTTTTAGAGTTTGGAGATGTTGCTTAAAGAGAGCAAACTGCTTACCAGAGCTAGAAACGATAACAGACAAACATAAAAAGGTATTTTGCTGTAGGCTTGATCGTCGCTACGTTTAGATGCTTCTAAATTAACCCTCTGTTCTAGTTACAGTTTGAATTAGAATTTATGCAATCCTTCATAAATTAAACTACCACATATTCATTCCTAATATGTGACCCAATTAAAGGATACCCATGCAGCTATCCTTTTCGTGTTTCGAAATATTTTAAGACTGCCAAATGCATGTACAACTAGAGTGAAAGTATTAAAATTCAGCAATTGGATGTGAAATTAGAGCTAAAATAAATAAAAATTATGTCACTTATGGTAATTGTTTGGGAGGCAGAGGAAAAGAAAAATAAATTCCCATACAATCTGATGTCTTTTCCTATGGGAAATACATTTTTCAGGACTCCTTATATAGTTCATCGAATAGGCAACAGTCGGGTAGCATTCTCTTGGCAAAAACAAAGAGTGTAATGAAATGGCTTTACCTAACAGAAAACAAAGAAAATGTTAAGACTGTGGTAACAATAAGAGTCTTCAGATAAGGGAAACTTCAAGTAGTGTCTGAGTCCCAAATCACTCTGAGTACACCACAACCACTTTCTTAGCATTACAAAAAGGTTGCAGTCACTTTTGAAGGCTTTGAAAAGTTTCTCAGAGCTGCCACTGCTAAGCTCCCCACTTTTACAATAGCATGCCTTATTGAGTTCCTTTTTGTTTCTTCCTTTCATTCCACCTATATTTTTTATGGACTCCTTTTCCCTTGGTGAACACCTGCTTATAAAATTGTGAAGCTAATAATGAAGGAAACCAAAAATAATAGATACATAAGTGCATGCTTGCCTGAATAAATTACATGAATCCCAAAGAGCTGGAGCAGCAAGAAATGTTACAGTTTACAACTGTGGAAGAGGGCAATTGTCTCATGTTTCTAAGGGCTGAAAGCTTGAAAGAGAATACCAAATCAACTACTACCTCTGCTGTTATGCCAGGATTTTCACTAATAATATGGTTCTTTGCCCTTTCTTTCGATAGCACCTGAATTTTACTTCTTTCTTTGTTTTGTAACTCAATATTTCTCTTTCCCCTCTGGAATATTGCTGGTGGTTTTATTTATCAAGGACATGATGTTATGTAACTATTTTTATCCTTTCCATTTTATAAGAATCACTGACAGGAAAATCTTGAAAGCCCAGTGGGGTTGGAGGCTCCTACCAAATACCTGATGCCACTTTTTTACTAGAAAAGTAGCCTATATTGAAAGGCATGATGAAATTCTATTAGGCTGTGTACATAATACTGTATGCATCATTTATTTTGTGTGTATATGTATGTACATATGACACAGAAAAAGAGAAATATACAGACTCAAGAGAGACAGACAAAGAATGATACACAATTAAAATAGATATTTAAATAATATATTATTTGCATATTTAATTTATATATTCAAATAAGAAATTATAAATTCTTCAGGATCCAGATGTGGACTTGTACTTTACAGGGTATATAAAGAGGTGCAATTCATGAGCTGACGTGGTCTGGTATTGGCCAAAAAATCAAGTGATTTAGTATGCTGGTAATACTATAATCAAAAGGAATGGTGTGGCATTCATTGTTAAAAAGACATTGCAAAATAATCAGAAATCACAATTCTATGATACGATTATATCTATCTGTCTTCTAGGAAATCCTTTATTTAAAAGTATTATTCAAATATATGCAGCAACAACAAAAACTAGTGATGAAGAAATTGAAGAATTCTTCCAACGACTTTAGTGAGAAATTGAACAAACAGGCAATCAAGATAATTATTGAAAATTGGAAAGCAAAACTTGGAAACAAAGAGGAAGGAGCATTAGTTAGAAACATGGACTTGGTAATACATGTGAAGTTGGAGATCGCGTGAGAGAATTTTGCAAAATGCATGACCTGCTCATATCAAATACATTTTTTTCAGCAAAACAAAGGACGGCTGACTATACATGTGTACTTCTCCTTATGTAGTGCACAGAAATAAAATTATCTACATCGATGGAAGAGACGCTGGATAACCTCAAGAACAGCAGGGAAAATTAGACCAGGGGCTGACTGTGGAACACATTGCCAATTGCTCATACGTAAGTTCAGGATAAAGCTGAAGACAAATTGAAACAGTTCCATGAGAGTGAAAATATGACCTACACTTGATCTCACCTGAATTTCAAGAACATCTCAAAAATAAATTTGACTCATTGGACAAATGACAGAAGACCTAATAAGCTGTGGGTGGACATCAAGAACATCATTCATGAAAAAAAATCAAAAATCATTAAAGCGATAACATAGTAAGAAAAGATCAAAGTGGAAGCTTGCTCTTAATCAGGGAATAGCTAAGGCGAATAGAAGAAATAAGGAAATCAAAGCGGAATAGAAAAATTTTAAGGGCGGCTTGTGAAGACAGGGCCATATATTATAATGAAATGTGCAAAGGCGTAGAATTAGAAAACCAAAAATAAGAACACATTGAGCATATCTTAAACTGTAAGGACACAAAATAGTTCAAGTGTCGAGTTGCAATATTAAAAAGAGTCCATGGTCAAAATATTGAATGATGCAGGAAGCATAAAAAGAAGGTGAAAATATTACACAAAGAATACACAAAGTCACTGCCCCCACTTTGAGGAGGGCACAGAACTGGGCGCTGTTTCATTCTATTGTGTATAGAGTCACCATGAGTTGGAACTGATTCCTAACAGCAACAATATAAAGAGATGGAAACAAGTGCTTCAATTTTTGACTATGGGTATTTTTATCATACCAGTTCGCAGTACTCAAGATTTGCATAGGGACAGAGGATCTGACTGCGATGGAGTTCATAATTTCTATACATTCTCCTAACCAACTTTTCTAGATTTAAAACATTCTCATTTTTAACATTTCTAACCTAAAATAAAATATTGTTGTATTTAATGAACTTTGGACAGCATTAAATAAGAAGTGCTTCCATGGCCTTCTAACACAAATCATCAAAATTTGAGAAAATATAAAAATAATCAGCTAATTATGAAATCATATAAATGGCCAAATAAAAGACATATCATACAAGAGTATTCAAATAGTGGTATTTCTTTGCTTACTACTAGGGACTTTTCCTAAGGGCTATTTTTAAAATATATTTTCAAATATTAAATGTGCCCAGTATTGATACTGGTGACATTTAATACCTTCAATTTAAACATGGAATTAAATATGTACACACACACACATATATTTACCTTAAGCCCCTCTCCCTTTTAGATTTTGTGCCTTAATCATATTTTTATATTGACCCTAAATGTTTTTTATTCAGTATTTTATGGTTCTACATCTTTCACCGATGTGATAAAAATGATCATGTTCAAGCTTTGTTATGTTTAATATTGGCAGATTTGTGGCTGAATTGTGTTGTATCAGCAGAGGGAGTGTGTTGTAGAGGCAAAGAGCCCATGCTCCAGAATCAAACTGCCTGGGTTTGAGCCCTGACTGTTTTCATAATGTTACTCAGTTTTCCCATCAATGAAATAGGGACAGTTATGACACATGTAAACTCCTTAGAAAAGTAGATAACATATATGGATGTGTTCATAACATATACATATTTGTATTATGATCCTTAGTGTGTATAACAAAGAACCTGGACTTTCTCAAGTAAAGAAAAAAATACACTGATTTGAAATACTTGATTGTTAGTATAATCTTCCCTTATGCTGAAAATTGTTCCAACAGCAATTATGTAGTGAAAAGTCATTTTCTTTAATTCTCAACCAGCAGAATTGTGTGTGTGTGTGTCCATTAAGTCTATTCGAACTCAAAGCAACCCTATGCCACAGTTGCTAAGATTTTAAAGCTTCATGGATGAAAGCTGACATATCTTTCTCCTGCTGAGCAGGTGGTGGATTTGAACCATTGACGTTTGGTTAGCAGATGAGTGCTTTAATCTCTACACAGCTTCTCTGTCCACAACTAACACCTCTAACACCACAGGGTCAGCTGGAGCATATGGTCTCAGTGGCAAAGCAGCTTGCACGGCAGCCTGAACCAATTGCAGAGCCTTTTCTTGTTCTGGGTCCCACTCAAAATTGGAGGCCTTAAGTGTCACTTGATAAATCAGTTGAAGTAGAACACCCAAATGAAGGATATGTTGCCTCCAAAATCCGAAGAGGCCCACTAGGTGTTGTGCCTCCTATTTAGGTGTTGGGGGTGTCAGATGCAATAGCTTATTCTCCACTTTAGTAGGAATGTCTCAACATGCCCCACACCACTGGACCACTAGAAATTTGACTGAGGTAGAGGGTACCTGAATCTTCATTGGGTGGATTTCCCAACCTCTTGAATGCAAATGTTGTACCAATGTATTTAGAGTCCTTGATATATACTCCTCAGTGGGTCCAGTCAGCATAATGTCGTTAATATAATAGACTCTTATGACATTTTGCAGAAGAGACAGGGGATCAAGGTCCCTTCAGACTAAATTATGGCACAGGGTGGAGGAGTTGATGTACCTCTTGGGGAGAGTTGTGAATTTGTATTGTTGCCCCTGCAAGCTGAAAGCAAACTGCTTCTGGTGGTCCTTCGAGACTGGTATTGAGAAGACGGCATTAGCCAGATCAATAGCTGCATACCAAGTACCAGGAGAAGTATTAATTTGCTCAAGCAATGAAATCGCATCTGAAATGGCAGATGCGATTGGAGTCACCACCTGGTTAAATTTACAATAATCCACTGTCATTCTCCAGGATAAATCTGTTTTGTTTTCTTTTGTTTTTACAGGACAAATAAGTGAGCTAAAGGGAGATGTGTTAGGAATCACTACTTCCCTGCATCCTTCAAGTCTTTGATGGTGGCACTGATCTCTGCAGTCCCTCCAGGAATGTGGTACTGCTTTTGGTTTACTATTTTCCTAGACAATGGCAGTTCTAATGGTGTCCACTGGGCCATTCCTACCATAATAGCCCTTATTCCACATTTCAGGGATCCAATATGGGGGTTCTGCTAGTTACTAAGTATGCCTATTCCAATGATGCATTCTGGAACTTGGGTAATAATGATAGGCTGGGTTTGGGGACCCACTGGACCCATGGTGAGGTGTACCTAAGCTAAAATTATATCGATAACTTAACTTCCATATGCCCCCACTCTGACTGTTAGGCCTTCAAAACATTTTGGGTCTCCAGGAATTAGTGTCAGTTCTGAGCCCGTGTCTAGTAATCCCCGAAAAGTTTGATTATTTCCTTTCTCCCAATGAACAGTTACTCTCGTGAAAGGCCGCAGGTCCCTTTGGGGAAGGATAAAAGAAAGACTAACAGTATAAACCTTAGGTGATGTAGCAGGGTCCTTCTTCAACAGGGCCTGGCCTTCCACTCATTTAAGCCTATAAACAGGCTCAGGTCTGGGAACTGTTTGAGCAGTCATCAATCTCTATTCTACTGTTTACCTGATCGAGAATTCTTCCACCTGTATAGATGACATAAATATTTAGTCATGTATTTCACTCCAAGGGACACTGGCCTAAGTAGCCAATGCCTAAGTGCACACAAGACAGGTTGCTTTGATTACTACAGAAACCTTGCTGCCCATTATGATAACCCTTCTCTGTTGATTCAGTGCTAACACCTGCCCTCTACAACCACAGGGCCCAATCAGTTCCATTGTAGGCAAATGTCGGAGTTAGCTTAGGGCAGTTCCCACTGTTAATCCTGATGTGCCTAAAGCAGCAATCACAGGAATCTCCAGAGATGTTGGGGCCCACTTCACAAACTTGTTCCTTATGGTTGTAGGGAAAGGTATGTCCTCGGGGACTCCCTTTTTGGGCCTGTGGGATTATTCTGATAGATCCATTCCAACATACCAATTTCCCTATGCTTTTAAATGTGTTTTTCAGTGTACCAAAGTAATTCAGATACCTGAAGTTGGTCTAATTTACGCCATCTGGCAGCCCATGCTTCAAGGATCCAACCAAATAAACTATTAGATCCTCTTTAACCTCTCTTGCTGAGACATTGAAGGAAGATTCTGTGCTTAGGGGTCCCATATCAAGAAACTCAGCCTGGTCTAATGATAAATTCCTTTCCCCAGTATCCCACACCCTTAGTAACCATTCCCAGGCTTCTGCTTGTACATATTAGAAAACTTGAGCAGATCTTTATGAGTATAGCGCACTTCTTCCTGAGTCATCATCTGAATCTCACCTTTAGGAACTTTCTGAGACTTAGTTCTAGACACAGATCTAGAGGAAATAATGGGTGGCGGGGTGTTTCCTGGGGGCTCTCAGCAATATCTTGTAAGGCATCTCCCCCATGCAATGCTACAGATGCAGCCCCACCTGGTACTTCAGCTTGAACAGTTTCATTAATCTGCTCAAGTGTGAGTTGTTTTACTGATAGTGGTTTAATCCCCTCAAGTGGGAGGGGTGGATCTATTGACTAGGGTGGCTCAATGGACTCTAGGGGCTCAATATCCTCCTCTTCTGGATCATCAGCCCATATGTTCCCATCCCATGTTTCAGAGTCCCAATTCTTTCTGATTAATGCCCTTACTTTAATATCAGACACTGTTCTAGACCTGCAATTCAGCTGACACTGTAATTCAGCTACCCATATGATGAGACTCTGGATTTGGTTTTTGGCAATGTCAACTCCGTTACTAGAGGAGATAAGACTCTCCTTTGTGGCACATGCAGAAGCTTTTAGATCTGTTATTTGGTACTTGAGATGTGCTTCTGAGGTTCTGAAATTATCCCTTTCCTTGATCACATTTCCCATTGTAAGGAGAACCAGTCAATCAGCTTCCCTATACTTCTCATCCTGACAAAACTGCTGGAAAATATCAAACACATGATCACCCAGAGCCTCTCATCTAACCAGCACTTCATCTATTGTTGGTGATACTGTGGATCTTAGCTTTTCCACTTCACACCATGGATGAACACAATCCACTCTAATAATAGTGGCAGAGTTATCTATGTCTTTAGGGGGTAGAGCTAGCATTATCAGTGCTGTTAAGCCTAATGAGTCTGGAGAGCCAATTTGAAAATCCCATATTTATGATCTTGTTTCTCTAGACCAGTGGTTCTCAACCTTCCTAATGCCTCGACCCTTTAATACAGTTCCTCATGTTGTGGTGACTCCTCAACCATAAAATTGCTTTCATTTCTACTTCATAACTGTAATTTTGCTATTGTTATGAGTCAGGTGACTTCTGTGAAAGGGCGATTCAACTCCCAAAGGGGTCGTGACCCACAGGTTGAGAACCACTGCTCAAGAACCACTCCTGGTACAAATTGTGTTACATAGGGTTCTCTAGAGAAACAAAAGCAGGTCACTTATATATAGATATAGATATATGGATAGATATATACAGCACAAAGGAATATAACAGCTAATTAGTCCACACAGCAGTACAGAGGGCTCAGTTCAACTCAATTCCATGGAATACTTAATATAGTGGAAATACTTCAACTCATGAGGGCTGCTGAGTTCAAGGTTAAGGAAGCAGACAGCTGAGTCTTCCCAAGGACAATGCAGGCAGTCCAGCCACAGGCAACCAACAGCAGGGCACGTCACCAACAGACATCAGCTCAGGAGCTTAGTGAAGCAGGTCTGGATAGGATATCGAACTCAAGCAATGAAAGATAGCAAGATCCAACAGCCACAAGCTCAAGCTATGTAGACACCAGCAGCATGGAAAGCAGGTCTCAAAGGAACCTTAAGCTCTAGCTACAGAATCCATGGGTTGGCTGTTCCACAGCCAGTGTAGCTCACAAGTTGAGGCAGAGAACTAGCTAAAGCAGCAGCATGCTGTTCTGATCACCAGAGAGCAAGAGAGCAAGGGGTGGGCTTTGCTGAGCCATTTATCTCTTTGCCTTCCTAACAAACTATGACCTTCTTAATCCCACATGTCCCTATTGTCCAGGTTGGCACAATAAACCTACCTATCACACTGAGACTGTAAATCATTAAAATAGCAAACAACCTTATCTCCTTCTCTCTCTCATATATATATGTATATACATATACATATATATACACACACACACACATATACATATCTTTATGGTAACTCCATATGTGACTGAGTAGAGGACTAGCTAAAGCAGCCTTCACACCATGAAGGTGTGAACGGTGAGTTTTTAAGTTGTGATTATGCAGTTTTTACATTTCAGGCACAAGTTGCCAGGCCTTCCTTCTGAGGGCACTCTGAGCATGTTCAGACTGAACACTTGGGTTAATAGTTGAGCAATTAACCATTTTCAACATTCAGGGTCCCCATAATTATATCTATACACACACACACACACACACACACACACACATACTCCAAACCAACTGCTGTCACAATTCTGATTCATGATGACCACAAGTGTGTCACAGGAAAACTACACTCTGTAGAGGTTTTATGGGCTATATTTTTTTCTTGAAAGTAGGTCACCAGATCTGTCTTTCTAGGTGTCTCTAGGTGGATTTGAACTGTCAGCATTGTAGTAAGTAGTCTAATACACAATTGTTTGTGTTATCCCGGCATTCCATACACACAAACACAATATAATACAAATATAATAATTTAATTATAATAAAGTGAGTAACCAATTACTTATAAATCTTTTTTCTTCTTAAGAAAAAAAAAAAGCTATCCTTACCTCATCAAACCAGCCTGAAGGCAGTATGGTAGTAGGAAAAGTGTTCATTTTTATTTAGAAAACTTGCATTCATTATCCAATGCTGATATTTGCTTTCTGTGTGAATGCAGTGGTTTATCACTGAGCTTTATTTATTAGTGTGTCATATTTTTTTCATTTGTAACATAAGTATAATGATTGTACTGGCACCATAATGTTGTTCTGGGGATTTAAAGGCACATGGAAAACTCTTACAAAAGTGTAGACACTTACAAATCAAAGAGTTATTTCTGTTTAAATCTCTGATGTAATATGAGGTAGAGTTGTAACTAGAATGTGACAAGTAGAGTAGGTATTACACCAGACCTGAGTGTGTGGTACTATAGAACGTGTCTATTAACACAGTACCTTTTGCAAGCACTTAAATTTCACAGCCTACTGCTCCATTACTAACCAGTTTGAAAATCACTGTACTAAAATTTTATTAATAAAATCCACTCCATTTTCTATCCCTCCTAGTGATATGAGTACATTTCACGCGAGCCTCCATTTCACCATAAGTATAATCGCTGTACCAAAAAAAAAACAACCCAAAAAACAACAACTAGTCAACATTCAATCATTTCAAGTAGTAGTGTGTGAGCAAGAACAAATTGTACTGAAGGAAGAAGACTAATCTATACTGAAGGTATTTGCCAAAAAAACAGGTTCTAGAAATTTATGGAATAGCAATTGAAATGTTTCCACAAGCTGATAAAGCACTGGAAGCAATTACTCTTTCTTCTGTGCCAAGAAATTTAGAAAGCAGCTACCTCACCAACAAACCTGAAAAGATCCATATTTGTCCCCATTCCAAAGAAAGGGCATTCAGCAGAATGCATGAATTATAGAATAATATCATTGATATCACATGAAAGTAAAATTTTGCTGAAGATCATCCAACATTGATTACAGCAACACATTGACAAAGAGCTCCCAGAAGTTCAAGCTGGAATCAGAAGAGGACTTGGAATGAGAGATACCATTGCTTTGTCAAATGGATCTTGGATGAAAGCACAGAATACCCAAATGGTGTTTAATTGTGTTTTGCTTCCTATCACAAGGCATTTGATTGTATGGACCATAAAAAAAGTTATGGAAAACATGAAAAAGAATGGGAAATCCAGAACACTAAATTGTGCTCATGTGGAACCAATACATGAAACAAGAAGCAGTTGTGGTAACAGGACGAGGGAGTAATGCCTGGTTTAAAATCAGAGAGAAATGCATTAGGGTTGTGTTCTCTCACAATATTTATACAATCTGTATGCTGAGCAAATAATCAGATTAGCTGATTATATGAATATACTGATTTTTGAAGAATGAGGCATCAGAATTGGAGGAAGCCTTATTAACACCGCTTAGTAACAACTTATTAACAAGGTTGACAAAACCTTGCTTGCTGAAAGTGAGGAAGACTTGAAGCACTTGCTGATGAAAATCAAAGATTGCAGCCTTCAATATGGGTTACAAGTCAACCTAGAGTAAAACAAAATCCCCAGGACTGGAACAATAGTTAACATCTTGATAAATGGAGAAAGGATTGAAGTTGTGAAGGATTTTATTCTGGGTCCACAACAATGCTCATGGAAGCAGCAGTCAAGGGATTAAATGACACATTGCACTGAGTATATTTGCTGCACAAGACATTTTAAAGTCCTGAAAAGCAAGGATGTTACTTTGAGGTACATCTGACTTAAGCCATGTCATTTTCAACCACCTCATATGCATGTGGAAGTTGGACATTAAATAAAGAAGAGTGGAGAGCAATTTATGTGTTTGAATTATAGTACTGGCAAAGAATTTTGTACATATCATGGGCTTCCAAAAGAACAAGCCAATCCATCTTGGCTGAAGTATATCCAGAATGCTCCTTAGAAGCAAAGATGCTGAGACTTCATCTCATGTACTTTGGACATGTTCTCAGGAAAGACCGTACCCTGGACGACATCATAATTGGTATATAGAGGGCCAGTGAAAAAATAAAAGTCCTTGGACAAGATGAATTGACATCGTGTCTGCGACAATGGCCTCCATCATAGCACTTGTGAGGATGGCAATGGAGCAGGCAGTGTTTCCTTCAATCATTAACAGAAAGGGTCAGAAACCAATCAAGGGACCATAACAGCAAAAAAGTCCACAATGGAGGCCATTCACTGCTTGAGTATTTAGGTATCTTTTTCCCACTTCCTTCTTGGCCTTTTATGCTTATTTTAACCCCTCTTCATGAAGCATGCAAAGCAGCTGGCTCTGACACTCTTTCTTCAAGTATGCTCTTTGAACAAATACTATTATGACCCAAGGAGCAGAGAACTTTTTTTAAAGTCCATGAAATGATAGAGGATAATAAACTTTACTCTACTCCAGAATAGGGTAACCAATTGTATTATTTTACTATTCCTGCACTCAAAAAATTGCCACAAATATAGAGGCTTAAAACAGCACACACATTTTTTACTCACAGTTTCCGTTTGCCAGGGTTTCAGCAACAAGTTAGCTTCATTCAATGCACAGTCTCAATTGGTTGAAATTAGGGTGCCAACTGGGGTTGTCAGCTCATCTGAGTGTTGATTCTCGTCCAAGACCTCTGATAATTGGCAGAGTTTAGCTCTTTGTGGAAACAGAAGTTCAGCAAAAGAATCTCCTTCTTTAGGAAGAGACTTGCCCCTCTTCAAAGGGATTGTCTATTTTTGTCATACCCATTTAAAGTAATCACCCTTTGATTAATTTCAAATAAATTGATTAGTAACCAAATTACAGGAGTGATTTCTCAGCATAGTTACAGATCCTGGTCACATTCAAGAAGTGATGATCATACATTATATGTATATCAAGAGGAGAATATCTTAGGGACCATTTTATAAGTTAGCCTGTCATACCAAGCCATTTCAACACTTTCAGAAGGGTTCTAAATTTAGCATGGAACCTCTTGAAAATCTCTTCAGTCTCAGACAAACTGGTATAGTTGATCTCCTTACAGTGGAAAGGTGCGTCTCTCAGCCAGCATGCTGCATGTCCTACACCTAATGAAAGTCTAATTACAGGAAACCTTGCTTTGGAGCGCACTCTTATTCTATTCTAATAAAACAATGGTTGTAAACAGGCACTATCAAAGGATGTGTCTATAGACAGCTCTTTCAGAGTGAGCATACATATAAAGACTTAGCCAATAGCATATATTTCTCTTACCGTGTTTTCCCAAAAATAAGACATCCCCCGAAAATAAGACCTCCTTACAGTTTTGCCTTTCACTGAAATATAAGGCATCCCCAAAAAATAAGACCTCCCCGAACATAAGGACTCCCTAATAATAAGGCCCCTGAAGCTACCGTAACTCTGGACTCTGGACCGTAGGCATGGGTGCCGCTGCACAGCTAACTGTTGGCCGCAGCGCAGCCAGAGCAGACAGGAAGTGCGAGTAAATGTACCATACATTATGAGTATATGCACCATAGATTGTTGTACATGGAAATAATGTTAGTAACAAGAAATCTTTGATACTGTAGGATTCACAGTTTGTCTGGTTATACTGGTTTGTGATGACAAATAGTACCGTATACTGGTAATAAATTTCCTTTTTTTGGTTAAACAATAAATGTGTACCGTATTCTTCTTCATGGAAAAATAAGACATCCCCTGAAAATAAGACCTAGCGCATCTTTGGGAGCAAAAATTAATATAAGACAATGTCTTATTTTGGGGGAATCAGGGTAGGGTACATTCCATCTGTTACCAGGAGGAGGCTCAACATTTCAGGCCCCTCTGACTCTGGACCAGAATTTGACAAAAGGTTTGGACAGAATAAATGAGTTTATTAAAGGTATACTCAAGTTATGGAATACTGAAGGGCCCTCAGCCAATCTGGGATGGCAATTCAAGTTTTGACCTTACTTTGGAACCTTCTGTCATAGGCTGACTTTCATGCAGATCTTCTACTATTGACTGGCATTGCATAGTTTCCCTCACCTGTAAAGGTGAGGTACAGGCACCCCAGAATTCATGCTTTGTTTTTGCCTCCCAGGTCTAAACCAAGGGACAATTCAACCACTGTGGTAGTCGTGTGCATATCCTGTCTTTCTCTATCATTTTCTCTTCTATTGATATGAAATGTGTCTTCTCTGCCCTTCATCTTCCTTTGTAATGAGAAGCTGAACAATAAAGAAAATGTACTATTGCCTTTCTTTAGTGCTAGACATTTCTTCCATTGTCAACCTTGTCCCCCTTACTCTGAATTCTGCCTAACTAGCACATCCAGTGTACAGTTCATAGAGTGTTCACAAACTGAACATTATGGAGAAGAAATATAACATATTCAGAGTTCTTTTGGAATAAGCACTGGACTAACGGTAAGGTGGGTGGTTCAAATCCACCAGCTTCTCTATGGGAGAAAGAGGAGGCTGTCTACTCCAAGAAACATTTATAGTCTGAGAAACCTCATATAAAGTTAATATGAAACAGAATTGACTCCATGGCAGTGGGTCTGGATTGGGATATTTTTTAATGTGCTACCTGTCAGTTTTCAAATACAGTTGTGCCTTATTCTATAATATAATGTGAAACTCTTTCCAACTGTAGGCAATGGTGGGTAAATTCAGCAGTGCTTTCAGAAGTGGTCAACATTGACATTTCATTCGTCATTAATTCATACATTTTTCTCATTCAAACTGTGTTGTACACACTGCTGTATAAATTCAACAAGCATCGTGGCTTAATAATAATAGAAGACTATAGAATAATAAATGTGTCACTGAACACTATTAAACTACCTGATTTTGTAAAGCAGTTGTACCTCTTGGCCCTCCTCTTTGAACATTTTAAGGCCAGTAAACTCAAATAGAAAATATCATTCATTGATTTGAAAGAAATTTGTATTACATATTTTGCTATGTACTTTGCTTTCTCCTGATTATTGGAAAATTATTTATCTAAACCAAACACTGAAAATGCCAACTATCTGTTTCTACTTATTTATTCCTGTTTGGACTACTTTACAGCATTTACAAATGGAATGCAAATTCCAAAAGAAAAATGAAGCAATGATGATTTGTTCCTCTCGCAGTAATATGTCAGTGTTCACGCTCCATAGGATATTGGCTCCTAGGACCTTGAAATGTGATACTTTGTTTTCCTTTTATCTGTTTGGAAGGGTAAATCAATGACCATTTTCCTTTTTATTATTTGATTTTACCTTGAATTTATCTTTCCTCTGCCTTGCAACAAATTGAGCCATGTAAAAAGACAATCCTTAGACATCACTTATTATAAATGATTTCTCATTCTACTCTACATAGGATATACTATCAGTTCAAAAACTGTCTCTATAACATTAGCAGATTTAAAATATCTTTTCAAGGTGGAATTTAGCTTTAGATTTAATTTTAACTTTAAATTTCAGATAATTTTCTTTTTCAAACATTCACTGCCCACATCACCCATTTCTTTCCTTATGGTATACTTCAATGTATGGGTGACAGCTATGCATTGTTGTCCAAATGTTGGGAAGATGCTTATTCCCAAATATCTCTAATGCTAATGATTTATGAGGTGATAGCTGTCTTTATTCTGTGTAATAAAAATCTTGTAGCTTTCTCATTTGACCAGTAAACAAAGCTCAGCAAATGAACCCTTGGTGTCAAAAGTAACTGAAGTCATTTCATCACCTCCAAACTGTGAAGTTTCTTGATCTCCTTTTCCTATTCTTTGATTTTTTTTTAAGCTTAAGGTGATTTACTTGAAGAAGCACTTAGTAGGAAAGAGGGCAAGAATTTAATCCACATAATAAGATTCTGTACCATATGCCTAACTATATCTTAGTAAAGCATATCTTGACATAATTGGTGATGCTGGAATCATTTCCAGAGGTATGAAGTGCCTACAATGGAGGTAAAACTAAACTTCCAAAGTGAAACTTAGATATTTGATATAGTTTATTATGCCAGCCTGGCTGATAAATACAAGTAGGATTAACTGAAGGGCGGAGAGATAATGGCTCAGTGAGCCTCATCTTTCTTGTCTCTTGCTCTTTGATCATCGGACCAGTGTGCCGCTACCTTGCTCATTCTTTGCCTCAATTTATAGGCTACACTACCTGTTGGACGCCTAGCCTGTGGACTGTGTCTCTGTAAGTTGAGGTCCCTTTAAGGCATCTCTGGAGCTGGGGACTGGCAGTTGGGACTGGTGGTCAGTTGACAGTTGGTGATCTGCCTTGTGATTGGCTGCTGTGCTGAGATAGCCTCACTCTATAAATAGAGGGGGATCTGGCAGCAGAGAGAGGAGAAGGACTGCTAGTCTCCCACAACCCTGAGCCATTTGTAGTGCTTATAATTTAACTGTTCATTTGTTATATTTATCTGTATATAATGTAACAGTTCATTTCTTGTTATATATCTAATTATCTTTATAAATAAATATATTTAATTATCAGGAATTTGGTTTTATCTCTCTAGAGAACCCTGTCTAACACAATATTCATTTATGATTTTTAGTTTTACCATATGAAATGATCTTCCCAGATCTTAAAAATAAAGGGGAAAAAAGTTTCAATCAAAATGTTAAATATATCAAACAGCACTATTTTATGATTACTGCTAATGTTCACTATAAATACAAGGTACCTCCAAGAAAACACAGCCTTCTTATAAATAGAATATTCATCAAATTATAATAGTGGAAAGTTATATTACTATATTCCCAAGTCATTTTTTAAAATGCAAAGTAACACTTACATGTTGGCATCATAGCACCACCAATTGCCAAGCATATTTACTAGGAAAAAATTGTCAATTTTAAAGGAAATAAACAAAAATATACAGAAACATTCACTATTTTATAAACTAACATAGAAACCAAATGCTACTCAAACTTTTTAAATTTTATTTTTTGCAATCAAGATTGGATTTCAATAACTTCATATTTTAGCATGACTGGCAGCTTAGATTCTGTGACGTTTTAAAATTTGTCCACCCCTTGTTAATTTATATTTTAACCTTGGAAAATTTTGAAGGCCAGGTTGACTAAATCTGTTCATTCTTATGTTTCCATTAGGAAAAAAATCATCTGACCATTTCAGCTTTTTAAAATACTGTACTGCTTCCCATTGGCTGATTAAGCTGCATTCAGAATGAACTCCTATCATCATGGGGATATTGCTTCTTCACTCTCTGACACAGATAATTGATGTATAATAGTTTAAGACATTTTAATTTAGCAATTCTAGCAACTGGTTTCCAAGAGAAAATGATAAATTGATAAATCTAGAAGCCTTACCATGTTTATTGACCCAAAGCCCTCAGGATTTACAAATAACATAACATTATTAATGACCAGTACTAGCAATATTCAAGAGTCAACATTTATAAGACTTCCCCCAAAGAGATATATTTCTAACACATATTAAACCTCAAATTTACTTCCTCACCTGCAGGATTTATCATAAAAAGGTATATATCTTGTCAAATCAGGGTATTGGTGTGTGGGCATTTATATAGTCAAAGTTGATCACACTCTCTCCTTTGGTAGGTATATGCTCAGTACCACAGTGCTTTTCTATATAGCTTTGCTTAGATGATGATCTCCACTCTGCTGTTTGTCCACTTACACTTGACCTTACCACCAATATAATTATTTGACTTTGGACAAAGGTAATTTGTTAGGATGAATTTTATAGAAAATCAAAACCAGTGATACTCATAAGAAAGAACTTTATATATATTACACAAAATTATATCAAGAAAGTGCGCAGCCAAATCCAACTTAAGTGCGTGTATCACACGTTATCTAGAGGGCCTCAGCCTCACGGTGGAAGAGACAGGAAGGTAAAAGAAGCAGCTGAAAAATCACCATGTTTGTTTTAATGAATGGTCTCTATTTTACCTTACTAAGTTCTAAGGAGGAAGTAGCCACTGAAAACCTTCTGCATAGGTTGGAAACATTGTCAGATACTGAGGGCCTAATGAATTGAAGCATAACATTATCTAAGGTTGGAGGGCACTCAAATGTGACTGAGGAGGAGCTGTCTTCTCAGAGTAGAGTCGACAATGATGGCATGAGTGGGTTAAAGCCTGTGGTAATGGAACCTTCACTATCTTCATTTACTGATGGGACATATTTCAACATAAGTAGAAACAGCAGGAAAAATCTTCTACTGATCAGAACGTGGAATGTGTGAAGTATGTGTCTAGGAAAATTGAAAGTCATAAAAATGAAATGGGACACATAAAGATAGATATACTAGGCGTTAGTGAGCTGAAATGAACTGGCATTGGCCATTCTGAATTAGAAAACCTTATTATTTACTATGCCAAGCATAACAAAATCAATAAAAATGATGTGACATTCATTGTCAAAAAGGAATTTGCAAAAGCAATCATGAAGTAGAACACTACCAGTAGTAAGATTGTATCTATCAATAAAATCTGATCAATAAAACTATTATTCAAATTTATTCACCAACCACAAAAGATGAAGATTTTGCAGAATTCTACCAAAGTCTGCTATTGGAAATTGATCAAAAGTGGAATAAAGATGCATTGATATCTATTGACAATTGGAATGCAGAAGTTGAACAAAGATGAAGGAACAGTAGTTATAAAACATGGTGTTGGTGATAGAAACAAAGCTAGATATTCCATGATAAACTTTTGCAAGACTAACAACTTATTCATATTAAACACCTTTTCTTTTTCAACAACACAAAAAGTGAACTTCTCCTGATAAAATACATACATATCAAATTGACCACATCTGTGGCAAGAAAAGATGGAGAAATTCAGCATCACCAGCTAAAACCAGGTCAGGGGTTGACTTTATAACAGACCATCAATTGCAAATAAAATATGTAAGTTCTTGTTCAAGTTGAAGAAAATCAAGACAAGTTCACAAGGGCAAAAGTACATATGACACTGGGTCTAACCCACCTGAATTTGGAGAACATCACAAGAAAAGATTTGACACTTTGAACACTAAAGACAGAAAACCTAATGAGCTGTGGGTGGACACAGAAACATCATTCACGAAGAAAGCAAAAGGTTATCAAAAAGAGGGGAAAGAAAGAAAAAATCAAGTGGATATCAGTGATGTCAGAAGAGGTGCATAAGCTTTCTCTTAAATGTAGAGTAGCTAAAGCAGATGGAAGAAATGATGAAGTCTGAGAGCTGAACAGAAAATGTCAAAAGGCATCTGGAGAAGACAAAGTCAGACATTACAATTAAATGTACAAAGATCTAGAGTTATAAATTCAAAAATAAAGCATGCTCAGCATATCTTAAACTGAAAGAACTCAAGGAAAATTCAAATCTCAAGTTGCAATATTAAAATATTCCATAGGGAAGACATTGAGTGCTGCAGGAAGCACCAAGAGAAGATGGAAAAAATACACAGACTCACTGTACCAAAAAGAACTAGCCAACATTCCACCATTTCAGGAGGCAGCATAAAACATGAACCTATGGTGCTGAAGGAAGAATTTCAAGCTTGACTGAAACCATTAGCCTAAAACAAGGCTCCAAGAATTGATGGATAACAATTGAAATATTTAAACAAGCTGATGAGGCACTGGAAACAATCATCTATGCCAGGACAGCTAGAGATCCATATTTGTACCCATTCCAAAGACTCAAAAGAATGCTCAAATCATATAACAATGGCATTGATATCACATGCAAGTAAAATGTTGCTGAAGATCATCTAACAACTGTTGAAGCAGTGCCTTGACAGGGAGCTTCCAGAGTTTAAGGCCAGGTTTGGAAATGTACTTGGAACAGGAGATATCATTGATGATGTCAGGTAGATATTGGCTGAAAGTAAGAATACCAGAAAGATATATACCTGTGCTATATTGACTGTGCCGAGGCATTTGACTATGTGGATCATAACAAGATATGGATAACTTTGATATAAATGATAATAACAGATCACATCATTTTGTATAAATTGTACATGGATCAGGAAGCATTTGTGGGAATAGAAGAACTGCATGGTTTAAAATCAGAAGTGTGTGACAGAGTTGTAACTTTTCACCATAATTACTCAATCTGTATGCTCAGAAAATAATCAGAGAAGCTGGATTATATTAAGTAAAATGCAGCTTCAGAATTGGAGAAAGGCATATTAGCAACCTACCATATGACTATGACTCAACCTTGCTTGCTGAAAGTGAAGAGGTCTTGAAGAACTGACTGATGAAAATAAAGAATTGCAGCCTTCAGTATGGATTACAAATCAAAGTATCTTCTTAGACCCAAATTCCCAACACTGGACCAATAGGTAGTATCACGATTAATGGAGAAAAAGTTGAAGTTGCCAAGGATTTTGTCTTGTTTTGATCCACAATCAATGCTCATGGAAGCATCAGTCAAGATATCAAAATATACATTACAATAAGTAAATCTGCTGCACAAGACCACTTTAGAGTACTGAAAAGTAAGGATGTTACTTTGAGGACTTAAGTGTGCCTGACCCAAGCCATGGTAACTTCAATCACCTCATATGGATGTCAATGTTCCGACATTGAATACAGAAGACAAAAGAAGAATTCATGCATTTGAATTGTGGTGTAGGAGAATAATATTGACAGTAATATACACTGCTAAAAGGACAAACAAATCTGTCTTGGAAGAAATATGGCCACAGTGTTTCTTAGAGGCAAGGATGGAGAGACTTCATGTCAGGTACTTTGGGCATGTTGTCAGGAGACACCAATCCCTGGAGATGGATATCATGCTTGGTAAAGGAGGGGAACAATGAAAGGGAGTAAGATCCTCAAGGAGATGGATTGAAGCAATTGCTTCAAGGTTACTCAGGCATAGAAACAGTTGTGTGGATGGAGCAGGATTGGGCAGTGTTTAGTTCTGTTATACATAAGGTCGCTATGTGTGAGAACAAACTTGATGGCACCTAACAACAGCAATAAGAACAACAGAATCTAATATCCAATGAAATGGCTAAACAGAACTCAAAGACAAAATTAATGGTTAAAGGATTTATTAAGTAAGTTAACAAGTTGTAATGTCTGTGAGAAATGCTCAAGGAAGAATTGGTTATCAGAACATGCTACAATGTTTTTTTTCAGGTCTACTAATAAATGCCCAAAGGGGCATACCACTCCACTATAAGTCTCAACCCAAAGGCACTAAACTCCACTTTTGTGGGTCAGGAAATCCAACTTCCCCAATTAAATGTGCAGAGACACCCCACTACACAAGTCAAGCTCCTGCAGAAAAGCACTCTGCTTTACTTGTTCTGTGGTTTGGGATGGCCACCACTGTGTTCCATGCATTGGCTCCTGGTTCTAAAGCTCCTCCGCCTATAATATCACAGCTATTTTTTGGATCCAGGAGGTTCACTGTGCAGGAATCTTGGGTCCAGAGGACCTGCTCCACTCCCGGCTTTTGCGGTTACACATTGGTTGGTGCATATTCACTAAGATGTGTCTCACATAAACACAATGAATAGGAAGACTAAAGAAGTACTGATGATTTGAATTACAGTGTTGGTGAATGTGTTAGTCTGGGTGGACTAGAGACACAAATTCATAGACACTCATATGTGTATAAGAAAGAGCTTCATATACAAGGGCAACTAATTATTTAGAAAACATCCCAGCCAAGTCCAGGTCAAGTCCATAAATCTGATATTAGCTTATATGTCTATTACGTCTATAAATTCTTCTTTAGACTCATGCAGCACATGCAATGATGCTGAAATGCAGGAAGAAAGACGACAGGCCAGTGGGTATAAAGTCTTGTGAATCCAGTGGCAGTGGAAATCTATGAGTGCTGGCAGGGTGTCCACACAGCTCCTTCAGCTCCAGGGCTCTAGCGTAGCTCCATGTGGCTTGTCAACAGGAAGACGAAGCAGAGAGTCTCTATCTGGCCTCCAGTGAGCAATTTAGCGCCTTGGCACATCCAAATGTGGTCATCTAGCTGCAACCTGATTGACAGGCTAGACTCCGCCCCACCACAAGTTGACACCAAATTACGTAACTACCACAGTGAAGAATATTAAATATATCTTGGGTTACCAGAAGAATAAACATCTCTGTTGGAAATACAGCCAGAATGACCCTTGGAAACAAGGATGGAGAGAGATTGTCTCACCTTATTTGACCATGTCATTAGGAGAGGGAAGTCCCCTAAGGAGGACATCATTCTTGGTCAATTGAAGGTCATCAATAAAGAAAGACCCACAATGAAATGGATTAATAAGGTGGTTTCAACAATGCATACAAATATATGGACAGTTGTGAGGATGACACAGAACTTGGCAGTGTTTCATACTGTTCTTTTTTAAAAGGAGTACTGGTGGCACTATTGAGAGCTTTGGACTAGCCATGCTAACCACATGGCTGATGGTTTAAACCTATGAGGAGCTCTTATCATTTTACTTGCATAAAATTATACAGCTTCAAAAACACTATATTGGGTAGCAATGATTCAGAATCCACTCTATGGCAATGAGTTTGATTTAGGGTTTTGTTGAGCCTTTTTTATAAAGCTTAATGTTTCATTGGGCCCTAATTTGACATTGAAAACTAGTTAATTTTCTTTTTTTTAGGCTTTTTTTTAAAAAATCAGTTTATTGGGGCTCATACAATTCATCACAATACATAGATCAATTGTGTAAACCACATCTATACATTTGTTGCCCTCGTTATTCCCAAAATTCGCTTTCCTCTTGGGTTCCCGGAATCAGCTCATTTTCCTTTTTTCCCCTCCCCTTCCCTTCCTCCTCCCCTCTCCCCCATGCACCCTTGATAATTTATAAATTATTATTGTATCTTATATTACACTGTCTGCCGTCTCCCTTCATGCACCCCTCTGCTGCCTGTCCCCCAGAGAGGAGGTTATATGTAGCTCCCTGTGAGAAAACTAGTTAATTTTCTAAAACATCACTTAAATCTTGAGTGGTAACCTTTTCCCCAAAAGTAATTCAATGATTCTAAACTCTGAGAAGCTCGAGTTAAAAATTTTCTGACTCCTATATTTGCTTCTTTTTAAAAACTTCTTTGAATTAATCATTTTATTGGGGAGGGGGCTCTTATAAATCTTGTAACAATCCATCATTCAATTGTATTAAGCACACTTGTACATATGTTGCCATTAACATTTCCAAAACATTTCCTTTTTACTTGAGACTTTTGTATCAGCTCTTTTCCCCCCTCCCACCCACATAAATCCCTGAACAATTACATTATTGTTAATTCATGTCTTACACTGTCCGTGTCTCCCTTCACCCACATTTCTCTTATTCATCCCCCTGAGGGGTGAGCTATATATCCAACCTTGTGATGGGCTCCCCCTTTCTCCCCCTTTCCCCCCTCCCCTACCAGGCTCCTGCCCTCACGATATCATAACCCACACTACTGTTCTTGAGGGTTTTATCTGTCCTGAAGTCCATGTGTCAAAAGCTCTTATCTTTTCCAATGTGTGTACTCCTGTCTAGCTGGATTTGTAAGGTAGAACTGGGTTATTGTAGTGGGGTGAGGAGGAACTATTCAGGAACTAGAGCAGCGGTTCTCAACCTGTGGGTATCGACCCCCTTGGGGGTCAAACGACCCTTTCATAGAGGTCACCTAAGACCATCTTAAAACACATATTTCATATGGTCTTGGGATCTGAGACACCGTTCCTCTATGCATCTCCAGGTGGGTCGGCCCACATACAGATATGCCCACATATGAGTACCTGGTGTGAAGATTGTTACCCATGCTACACCATGCTTCAAGACAAAATTTCATTTATTTGTATTTAGAAATAAATACTTTACAATATATAATTACATATTGTTTTGTGATTAATCACTATGTTTTAATTATGTTCAGTCTGTAACAATGAAAATACATCCTGCATATCATATATTTACATTATGATTCATAGCAGTAGCAAAATCACAGTTATGAAGTAGCAACAAAAATAATTTTATGGTTGGCAGTCACGACAACATGAAGAATTGTATTAGAAGGTCGTGGCATTAGGAAGTTTGAGAACCACTGAAATAGAGGAATGATGTGTGTTTCCTCGGTGCTATACTGCACCCTGGTTGAATTGCCCCTTCCTTGTAACCCTTCTGTGGGGGGATGTCAAATTGTCTACAGATGGGCCTTGGGTCTCCACTCTGACCCCCCCTCTTTCACATCAATGTAATTGTTTAGTTTGGATCTTATGATAGCTGATACCTGATCCTGTCAACACCTCATGATCACACAGGCTGGTGTGCTTCTTCCATGTGGGTTTTGTTGCTTCCCTGCCAGATGCCTTTAAAACCCCAGACGCTATATCTTATGATAGCCAGGTACCATCACTTTCTTAACCACATTTGCTTATGCACCCATTTTATATTCAGGGATCGTGTTGGGAAGGTGGGTATCAAAGAATGTCAGGCTATTAGAACAAAGTGTTCTTGTGTTTTGGGAGGCCATGAATAGAGGCCCAAAGTCCATCTGCTAGCATACTACTTACATCTAAATACATGCATATTGGCCTCTACCCATTTCATTATAAATATATTTACATATATACATGCCTATAGTCATATTTCTATAAATAGCTTTTGCCTTCTACTTCTTTTCTCCATTTCCTTTCGCCTACCTCTGTACCACTGTCATGTCCACCGTCCATTAGGCTCTCAGTATTTCTCTTGGATACATTGCACTTGATCAAACCCCACCAGGCATTATACCCTCTCCTCACCATCAATTTTGGATCTCTTGTTCCCTTATCCCTGAGTTTGTTGATTTCTCACTCCCTGTCCCCGCCTCCTCCTCTCCCATATCCCCTCGCACTGATGGTCCCATTGTTTTCCCCTAGGGAGTGTTTGTCCTGACTATATTATGTAGATAGACAGGGTGAAAGAAAACAAAACAAAGCGAAAAAACAAAAGATGATAGATAGTTCCATCCATGTATGTCTGCTAAAGTTTATGAGTGATTTTTGCAAATGTGTTACTGTAAATTGTGAGAAAGTTTGAGAGTAGATCAACAGTTTTAAATGTAACAATTCATACAAATTTTGTATGTACCATCAGTTATCTCATTGAGACTTGCAATAATTATAAAATATAAAGACCAGTTTATAAAAGACTATTTTCATATTGGATTTTAGTAGGTAGAACATATTGCCTTTGAAGTGAGAAAATGAAGAATGATCTTTAATTTTCCAACTCTTGCAGGGAATATGGCAAATATACACTTCATGATTTTGTCAATGAATATCTTAAAATCATCGTATATACCAAGGCAAAAATAATAAAAAATGATTTATTATGGCTATCAACATTGATATAGGAGGTGAGACTGAGCTAACATTTGATGAGTCACCCTAATCCCAAATGACACAATTATTTAAATAAAATATTTAAAGTATTTTAAAGAGGATTAATAAATTTTCACATCATTTAAATTATAATATATTTTATTGGGCATATATCAGATATTTTAAATTAGTAATCAATCAATAAATAAACACCATACTAGAGAATTTAAATTCACAAATGTTTGTATTTCCAAATTGTTTCCTAAAGTTTCAGGGTTTTTTCCCCACCCAATTCAAGATTTATTTTTAATTACTTTTATTGGAGGCTCTTACATTTCTTATCACAATCCATACATTCATCCAGTGTGTCAAGCACATTTGCACATATGTTGCCATCATCATTTTCAAAAGTATTCTCTTCCCACTTGAGCCCCTGATATCAGCACCCCCCCCCATTTCTTCCCCTTCCCTCCCCCCGCTTCCTTCCTGATGAACCCTTGATAGATTATTATTTCCATATTTTACATCGTCCTCCATCACCCCCTTTTTCGTTGTTCACCCCCCTGAGAGAGAGTTCGAGGTTGATCATTGTGATGATTCCCCTTTTCTCCCCCCACCCTTCCCTAATCCTCCTGATATCTCTACTCTCATTGTTGGCCCTAGGAGGTTTATCTATCCTGGATTCCCTGTTGCGAGCTCTTGTCTGTAGCAGTGTACATGTTCTGGTCTAATATTTTTTAACCTTTACTAGAGATCTTTATTTTTCATATGGTTTTGAGTTCATATTTATTGTTCTTTTAAAATGGTTATTAATTGATGATATATATTAATGTATTATATGATATAATATTATATGTATTATATGGTATAATACAATTATGCATTATAATATGTTATATCATATCATCCTATAGTTCAATCTTATCAAGCAGCATTGTGTAATTGCTACCACAATCAGTTTCCAAACCTTCTTTTCATTCCTGGACTCCTTGACATAGTCTCCCTTTTACACCCCACCCCCACCCCAGTCACCACCAATGTACACTACCCACCCCCATCCCATGCAGAAACCCTTATTCTCCTTGCTGTCCCTAGAGATTCATCAATGCTGGGTTTCATATACTGAAAAGCAGAACATATATAACACAACTTCAAGAGGGTGACCCTCAATGACATAAACCCTAATATGAAGAAACATAAAGAAAAACAAAACAAAAATACAGAAAATGTTGAAAATCAGATTACATCCATCAGGCGTGGGGTGGGGGTGGTGATCACCTGACAAAGTTTTAACTGTTCAAGTCAGGCTTAGCCCTTTGATCTTCTATACTTATCTCTCCAAGGCACTCTGTTTGGTAACTTTTCTCTCATCCCTCAATTTTGGATCGAGTTAGATCACCGGATGTTTATTTCCTATGTAGCTCCCACAAATGTATCTTGGGCTCCCACTCTCATCCATAGCCTTCTGCAAACCAGATTCACACAATTTAGGCTATGATACTAATCCCTCCTTTGACTTCAGGTTTACAATCCTTCGGTGACATCAGTGTGCTTCTTCCATGTGGACTTAGTTGAAATCTCACTTAGATAGCTGCTTATTTGGAGTCAAGCCATTAAGACCCCAGATGCTATTTTATCTGATAGCCAGGCACCAAGTAATTTCTTCACTATATTTTGATATAGCACCCATATCTTCTGAGTTCCTTTCCTGAGGGCTAGTATTGATTAGGACAGTGATGTAAGAACTATTTGTTCTTAAGTTGGAGCTATGATTTTGTATGAGCCCCAACACCATTCCTGGAGCTCTGTGTGTGTGTGCGTGTGTGCTTTCAAAACCTCCTTGATAATTTATGATAGTCTTATTGATATCCTCCTGGAACATAATGACCTTCTGTTAATCTTGTCTTTGTGTAGCCCCTGGTACTAATTTTTTAAAGCCCCGTTGAGAGAGGGATATGATAGTGCCTGAATTATTCACTTGTGCAGAATCCTTTCATAGCTGGATGCTATTTACACAAGCAATGGGGGTTAAGTGTCAGGGAAATTTACAGTAATAATCACTGAGAATGTCAGTTACAGGTTTGCTGAAATAATACATGTCTTAATATAGCATATAGGGCATTGATGTAGCAAGACCTATTTTCTCCACCTACTAACAGTTCAACAGTCTTGGTACAGCTGCCTTCTGCTATCTCAGACACCAGGTCTTTTCTTACTTAAGTCCTCAGGTTACATGTGTGTCTGAGATAGAGTCCAGTTCACCCAATGGAATTTCCACATTGGGTCTCACTGATGCAGCCTCTGGAACATGCCATGTGACTTGAAGAGCCAGGATTCAATGTCCCATTGTTCCTTAGCACCTGGCCTGGGTCCCAGGATGCACTAAGAAGGCCCAGTCAATTTGGCCCGTTCAGTGTACACCACTAAAGACACTCCACCCCTAGGGTCCCTGAAAACATTTTCAGTCATTATTCTCCCCACCTATAGGTTGGTCCTCCCTCTTTTCCCACCGACAGAAATGCATTTGTGTCCCCCACACGTGTTTGCTGTCTTTCCCCTCTCCTGACTTGTTTTTTCCCATCAGTATTCCTCATCCTTCTGATGAGGCTCTTTTCCTGTCTGAGGGACCTCATCATAGATTTACATGGCAGCCACTCTGTAGACAGCATCCCCTTCCCCTCCCTTGACCATTTGATCCCAGCTGACGTGAGGCTCCCTCTGGCAAAGCGACCTTCAAAATACTTACATAGAGTAGATGGTGGATGCTTCCTTGGCACCGGTCAGGCTCTCTACCAGGCTGCCTGGCCCCCCAGACAGCAGATTGGATGCGCTACAAGCCTGAGCTTATGCTCATTCTGTTGCTTGTTCCTGCAGCAGTGGACTCCTATCGTAGCTGTCCTTTTGTGATTGACTAACTGCACTCAGTATAATGTCTTCCAGGTGCCTCCACATCCTGAGGTGTTTCATAGTTTCATTGCTGTTTTATAGTGATGCATAGAATTGCATTGTGTGTATATACCAAAGGTTTCATTTATTTTTATTTTTTATCCAATGTTCTGCTAATGAGAATTTAGGCTGTTTCTAGCTTTTTGAACAGTGCTCAAATGAACATGGGGGGCGTGGCATACGTCTGTCTGTTCATGATCTGTTTCATATTTCTTTGGGTATATGTTCAATAAGGGTATTGCTGGGTCATATGGTAATAAAATTGCCATCGTTTTAAGATATTGCCATGCTGCTTTCCACAGCAACTGTACGTATTTACAAGCCCAACAGCAGTGGATGAGAATTCCCATCTCACCACACCTTTTCTAGCATTTATTGTTCTTAGCTTATTAAAATTGGGCTAGTTGTGGGTGTTAGATAGTTATCTCTTGGTTGTTTAAAATTTCACTTTTTAGCAATTTCTTTAGTATTTTCTGTGTATTTACTTTCTATTTTCTGTATTTGTATTTTATCAAATATTTCTTATAATTATTGCAGCCTCAATAACACTTGTTTTTAATTTGTTCATTTGAAATTTTCCTTTCCCTTTTCATGCCTTGACATACACTTTAAGGAACCCTGGGGATGGAGTGGTTAAAAGGCTCAGTTGGTAACCCAAAAATCAACAGTTTGAAACCACCAGTGGCTCAACTCTGTGGGAAAAAGATGTGTCAATCTGTGTCAGTGAAGATCTACAGCCTTGGAAATATTTTGGGGCAGTTCTACTCTTTCCTACAGAGTGGCTATAAGTTGCAATCAACTTAAGGTCATTGGTGAACATACACTTTAATATATATTAAGAGGCCTCTGCCTCCAATTTAACACTAG
Organism: Echinops telfairi; assembly: GCF_000313985.2. Taxonomy (NCBI): domain Eukaryota; kingdom Metazoa; phylum Chordata; class Mammalia; order Afrosoricida; family Tenrecidae; genus Echinops; species Echinops telfairi. The sequence continues at coordinate 3,990,773 of NW_022103942.1, read as the reverse complement.
ACAAAATGGTGTATCAGATCTGTTCTAAACAGAGTTCATATAGATGAAGTGGAAAATCAAAAGTCATATTTGCAAACAAAGGCTGTCATTTAGATTTTGAATTTAACACCTTAGTGTGAGTAGCAGCTGTATTATTCACTGCAACTCTTTCTCTTTGTCTCTATGCCTTGATCCCTCTTTATAATATATATACATTTTATATTTCAGAAGCCAGTTATCAACAAGTTGATTCTGACTCATAGCCTTCACATAGGCATCAGAGTAAAATTGTGATCTGTAGGATTTTCAATGCCTGACGTTTTGAAAGTGGAAAATACAAGTCTTTCTTCCCAGGCACCCCTGTGACCTACAACCACCAACCTCTTGGTCACTAGAAGAACACGTGAAATATTTCCTCCAACTAGGGATGCCACAGCAGCCACTGATGGACCTACTCCAACTCATCCATGGCATGCCTTTATGCCAATGTAGAATTGTGCTCCCTAGAGTTTTCTTTTGTTTTGGCTGATTTGTCAGAAATACGTAAATTTTCAGGCTTTTCTTCTGGGTTACCTCTGGAGGTGTGTATGTATGAACTCAAAACTGTGTGGATGTGTGTCTGTGTAATTTTTTGCGGGGGGGGGGGGCAGGAGGGCATGGCAAGGTAAAATAAATCGCATCTCTCAAAATGTATTTATTATTACAGGAAACACTGACCTAAGCAATATTAAATATTCCCGTTCATTTGTTTTCTACCTAAAATCCAGGAGCTGACAGTTAATGATTGAAGTGCTTATTAAAAACAAATGGACTCATTAGAATATGGTCTACCATTCACAAACACAAACATTTTCTTCGTATTTTTCTTACCACCTGGAGTGTCAAATCATAGAATTTGGGATTATAACATTTGCTATATGCATTGTTGGCTTTTGGAAATTGGAATGCAAGAAATCCAAAGTTTAAAAAAATGACAGTGAAAACTGGTGGAGTTTACTAGCAGAAACATATTCTTTCCTGAAGCATGACCTCTAAATTTTAGGAAAGCATTTTAATACTACTAGATAATATCAAAACAATGTAAATTATTTTTCCCCTGGTTTAGTTCTGACCAATATGTGTTATCCATACTTTATATTTTTAATTTTTACTTATCTTGAGTAAATATCACTTAAAAAATAAATTTTTGTTGTGAATTGGGTAGGTGTTTACATATCAGATAATCATTTTTGCATTCTAAAACTTTATCAACCCTCTCAATAGCTTTGCCTGCCCAGCTTTTTTTAAAAACTATTTTCCATTTATCAGATATTATCTTCTCTACCCTCTTAGTTCCCCTTCCCTACTTTCCCCTCCCAACTCCGGTAATCATCTAACTAGGTTTCTTTTGATATACTGCCCTTTATCTTATTTTTTTAATATTAATGGTCATATAATAATTATCCTTTTGTGTTTGACTAACTTAACTCAGGATAACGTTTTTCAAATCCAGCCATGTCATGAGGTGTTTCAGTTTTATCATTATTCTTGCGTGATATATAGTATTCCATTGTGTGTATGTACCAACATTTATTTATCCATTCTTCCACTGACTGGCATTTTGGAGGTTTCCATTTTCTTGCTCTTGTGAATAGTGCTGCAATGAACATGGGTGTGCATATATCTTCTTATACTTTGTTCCTTGTTTCTTTATGGTGTGTATAGAGATTAGTGCATCATATAATTTTTCTGTTCCCAGTTGTTTAAAGACTAAATTTACTTACTAACAGACGTCAGATGTATTAAAGAAACTCACCATATAGCACATTGTCCACTCATAAGTGACAAATAAAATAGATTTCCTAACTATTCTGGCTCCATTTGCCATTTGTTTTTTAAAAACTATGTGGTCCATGATCACCTGGGTACTCCCTGCCTTAATGAGCTTTAATTCAAGTTTCTTCTCCCGCATTATTATGCACTAGTACTTCCACACACAGTTCATTATCTCCCACAGCTCTTTAAATATACCCAACCCAAATTCACTGTCAAAAATTCCCTAGCCAAGCCTCATTTCATTTGCTTTTAATATGAACTACAGAGATTAATCTTCAACTCCTGTGTTTTTATAAAGAAGGCAATTGAATGAGAAGATTCAATATTATAATTATGTTAGTGCTCCCTGAAATAAATTATGAGCAATGTGATATTATATACTTTAGTAAGGTGCTCAAAATTATTTTAAACTCAGAAGTAACAAGACATATGTGAAAGTAACCAGGAACTTGGATTAAAATGATGACAATTTAAAATTATTTACTTGCTAGATGTAAATATCTTGGAAAGCTACTGCAATCAACAGACTTTAGAAGAGGCATCTGCAAAAAATATATAAAAATATACAACATAAGTATAATATCTAAATAACTATGCAAACCAATAACAAATATGTACAGTACCAAAATTGGCATATAAAGGTAAACACAATATTTCTTAAATATAAAATCAAAATAATGAGAACAATATGAAAGATATATTTAACTTCAATAGCATCAATACAAATCCAAAATTAGTATATGTTACTATATTATAATATAGTATAGAAAAATGTAGAAGAAAGGAATTGCATTATACAAATTTTATGTATCTTTCATATTCAGAGTATGAGCATAATTAGACACATTTTTTTCTTGGGGGAAGCTTGAGGTACCAAATCCATTTCTAGGATACAGTATCACATACCTGAGAAGTTGAATGAAAACGGAATAAAGATAAATGTTTATGAATGTTCCTAACAACATTACTCTTAGTGGTGCAATTTTTAAAAGCAATTTAAGTTTCTTACAAAAGAAAATTAGTAATATAAGTTTTATTCTAATCGTTTTGTGTCAACTGAATCATATCAATTGATGATTAATTACACAGATATATAAAAAGGGAAAATGTATGATTAAAAAGAATAATAAGGCATTATTAAAGAAAATGTATTATGTAAGTAGATTGACCATAGCTTTATAGCCTGTAACATATACTCTTAGGTATAAAAATGCAAGGTGTCAAATAATATACTAAGCTTTATCTTATAAAGAATCACACATATGAGTATAGAGAAACCAAATTTTATAAAGAAAAGGAATTATTTTATGGATAGATAGAGAAAACCAATATATGTGCATGCATCTCTAGATATCTATTCATCCAGAGACATTGGAGGCTAAGATGGAGTATACAAGGTAAAGGACACACAAAAAAAGGAAATTAAAGTTTCTGTAATGCATAGTGCTATGTAACATTGACTTTCAACATGTGAATAGATGTTTCATATAACTCTGTACAAAATTAAAATGCCAAAGCCAAAAATTGAAAGTATTTAATATCTATGTGTTAAATTGATAGACAAATACATCCATTTGACTTTAAAACATAGTAATTTGACTGTAATATATTCGTATTCTACCACGTCAGTCAATCTCTCATATTATGGTGTCTTGAATGCTGCTGTGATGCAGAAAACCAGGTCACTGATATTTCAAATACCCGCAGCATCACCTAAGGTGAGCAGGGTTCAGCAGAACTTACAGACTAAGAACAGAGTACAAAGAAGGATTAAGCTGTCCACTTCTGAGGAATTAGCCCCTGAAAACCTAATGAGCAGAAGTAGAACTTTGTCACATGCTAAAATCTTTATGAAAAGCAGCAGAATATTGTGATGTATAGTGCCCAAAGATGAGTCCCTCAGGTCAGAAATTACTCAAAATATGACTGAGGAAGAAGTATCCTCTCAAAGTAGAATAGACTGTAATAGTATGGATGATATAAAGCATTCTGGACGTCCATTTGCTGATAGGGCATGTCTCAAAATTAGAAGAAACTGCTACAAACATCTGTTACTAATAAGAACTTGGAATTTATGAAGTATGAGCCTGGGAAAAATGGATGTCATCAGAAAGGAGATAGAACTCATAAAACTAGATGTTCTGGGTATTAATGAGCTAAAATAGAATGGAACTGTCCATTTTGAAACAAACAATCATATGATTGACCGTGCCCCTAATGACAGATTCAAGATGAACTGCATTGCATTCATCATCACAAAGGACATTGCAAGATCTATTTTAAAGTACAATGTTGTCTGTAATAGGATAATATCTATTCGCCTACAAGGAAGTCCAATTTATACCACTATTATTCAAATTTATGGACCAACCACTAGAACTAATGATGAAAAAAACTGAAGCATTCTGTGAATGTTTTTGCTCTGAATTTGATCAAATATGCATTCAAGTTCATTGATAATTATTGGCAATTAGAATGTGAAAGAAACAACCAGGAAGGAACAGTAGTTTGCACATATTGCTTTGGTGATAAAAACGAAGCTAGAGATTGCATGATAGAATTTTGTAAGACCAATAATGCCATCAAAAATATCTTTTTTAGAATAACAGGAATGGTGACTACATATGTGGACTTATCCTGATGGAACACACAGAAATCAAATTGACTACAGCCTTGGTGGTATTGTGTTTATGCGTTGGGCTGCTAACCTCAATGTTAGCAATTTGAAACTACCAGCCACTCAGAGAAACAGGAGGCTTTCTACTCTTGTAAAGAGTTACCATCTCAGAAACTCACAGGTGCAGTTGTACCCTGTCCCATATGATCATTATGGGTCAAAATCAACTCGATTGAAGTGAATTTGGTTTGGATTTTGTGTGACGAGATGATAGAGAGACACAATATCAGGATGCAAAATGAAGCCAGGGGATGATTGTAGAACAGATGAACATGAATAAGTTTTTCAGTTCGGGTTGATGCTAAAAAATATTAAAACAAGCCCAAAGTAAAACCTTCAGTATATCCCACTTGAAATTTGAGAACGTCTCAAGAATAGATTTGACTCATTGAACACTTGTGAGAGTAGACCTGATGAGCTATCAGGTGACATCAAGAACACCATACACAAAGAAACAGAAGGCCATTAAAAAGAGAGGAGAGAAAGCGAAAATCATGGTGAATGTCAGAAGAGACTCTCAAACTTGCTCTTAATTGTAGAGTAGCTAAGACAGATGGAATAAACGATTAAACAAAAGAGCTGAACAGGAAAAAATCAAAGGGCAGCGGGGGGAGGGAGTATTATAAGGAAATGTGCAAAGACCAAGAGTTACCATATGATTGAGAATCAATGGTAAGTATGGAAAACATCCAAGCTGCACAGAAGGAATTTGGGACAAACAAGGCTCCAGGAACTAATGAAAGACCAAATGAAGTGTTTCAGCAAACTGAAGAAGCACTGGAAGCACTCACTCATCTATGCCAAGGAATTTGGGAGATAGCTACTTGGCCAACTGACTGGAAGAAATCTATACTGGGCCTATGTGATAGTTAAGGATTATTGTGCCAAACACATGTGGAATTAATTGAAGGGAGGTAAGATAAATGGCTTGGTGAGCTTTGCCTTTCTTGTTCTCTGGTCTCTAGTTCTCTGATGGTCAGATCAGTGTGTGGCTGCCTTAGCTAGTTCTTTGCCTCAACTGGCAAGGCTCACTTCCTGTAAGACATCCTCGAGGAGAAGCCATATGGACCTACCCTGATGCAGCCCTGGGTGCTAGAAAAGCCATGTGGAGACCCCTGCCAGTACTGAGATGCTTACACTCTCATTGATTTGGCTTTCCCCCTGCATTTGGCAATATTGTGTGTGCTTTGTGAGATTGAGGAGGACTTTGTAGATCGGTTTCAGACATATGGGCTAATGTCGGACTTATGGGCTTGGACTGGACTGGGTTGGGATGCCTTCTTAATGTACACTTATCTTTTATATAAAACTCTCTCTTATATACATATGAATTTCTGTGGATTGGTTTCTATAGTCTACCCAGATTAATACAGCCTATTGAAAAAAAAGTAACCTAACAGATTGTGGAAAATATTGAACAATATAAATAGGATGCAAGTAAGTTTTGGTTAAAGATCATTCAACAACGTTTCATAAACACATTGACAGGGAGATTCCAGAATGATTCAGAAATAGGCCTGGAACAAGACATATAAATGCTTATGTCATATGCATTTAGGTTGAAAGCAGAGAATACCAGGAAGATGTTTACTTGTGTGTTATTTATCATGCAAAGGCATTTGACTATATGCACTATGATAAACTATGGAAAACATCGAGAAGAATAGTGATTCCAGAATATTTCACTGTGTTCATGTAAAACCTGTACATGGATCAAGAGGCAGATGTTTTGGGTTTTTTTTAACAGAACAAAGGAATGCTGACTCTTTAAAGATCAAGAAAGCTGTTGTCAGGGCTGTGTTCTCATGTGTTAGTTATTCAATCTGTATGTTGAGCAAATAATCTGAGAAATTAGTCTAAATGGAAAAGAACGTGCCATCACGGTTGGAGGAAAACTTATCAACAGTTTGTGATATGTGAATGACATAAAGTTGGTTGTTGAAAGTGAGGTCTTTAAACCCTTGTTAATGAATATCAAGAATTAAAGCATTCAGTGTGCATTATAATTTAATGTAAAGAAAACCAAAATTCTAATAATTGGACCAATAGATAACATCATGATAAAGGGAGAAAAGTTTGAAGTTGTTAAGGATTTCATCTTGCTTGACACCAAAATCAATGCTCATAGAAACAACAGTCAAGAGATCAATTCTCAGAAGAGGGCAAATTGCAATGGGTAAATCTACTATAAAAATTTTATTTAAAGTGTTAAATAGCAAGCCCATTACTTCAAGGCCTATAGTGTTTCTGACCCAGAACAGAATATATTCCATTGCCTCATATGCATGTGAAAGCTAGACATGGAATAAGGAAGACAAAAGAATCAACACATTTGAATTATGGTGCTGGTGAAGAATGTTGAAAGAATCAAGGACTTCCAAAAGAACAAACAAATATATTTAGGGAGAAGTACAACCAGAATGCTCCTTAGAATTAAGGATGGTGAGACTTTACCAAATATACATTGGACAGGTTATTAGGAGAGACTAGTTCCTTGAAAAGGACATCATGCTTGGTGAAGCAGCAGTGCAGTGAAAAAGAGGAGGGCCCTTGAGGAGCGGAATCAACACCATGACTGCAATGATGAGTTCGAACAGAACAGCACTTGTGAGCATGACTCAGGACGCTTCCTTCTGTTGTAAATAGAAAGGGTCACTAGAAATCACAAACAACTCGTTGGCACAAAACATAAACAACACCCGTAAGAGAAACTGAAAAATGATTTATCTTGCTAGTGAAAACATTATCATAAACGTTGGGAAAATTGAGCTGTAGTTTTCAGATTTTACTAATGTAAGTAGGTTAAAGACTGGAGGAAAACTTCAAAATTGCTATATGATGATGGTGACACCTAAATTCACTGTAAAATTATAACATTGCCAAAAAAGACAGAAGGAAGTACACAATTAAATCCATGCAGAAAGTTGGGAACATATCTGTTCAAACTTTAAGGAAAAGATAAAGCATATTGAATGTTTACTGAAGATATATTCGTTCAGTAAAATCCTACACATGAAGCGTTCGACAGTGAAAATGATCTATTTAACCCCAAGAATAAAAGAGAACCATGAAAGAAAGGAGGATAGGAGGGGGGAAAACATGTATGTAAAGAAACCCAAAAGATATAGCAAAGCCATAACAAAAGAAATTAACAAAAAAACCTGTATGGAGTTTTTGAAACTAGAAATCTGTTGAGGAAAGATAGCCTCAACCTTCCCATGAGGGTTTCAGCAACAGACCTTGTATCTGTCTTCTAATGTTCACTTTCACATGTGCACCACAGAGGGGATGAAAAGAAAAGTTGAAAAGAATCAATAAAGTGAAGACATTTGGAGAACCGAGAAAAACAAATTTGGGACATATTAAAAATGTATTTTACCATGTGAGATCTAAAGTGAGCTATATTGATAATTAAGGAATTCTACTGTACAGGTAGGTTAGGTGTTGTTTTGCCAGCCAGTTTATGGCTAGCACCTCTTTGGAAAAAAGATGAAGCTATCTGCTCTTATAAAGATTTGCAGCTTTAGAAACCCTAAGTAGGGTTGCTATTAGTCAGAATTTACTGGATGCCAGGGGGATGGATTGGTTTATAATGATAATTGAGTTAATTCAAAATGATCTAAACACAACCATTAAAAAGTAATTATTTTCAGAATTTTTCTGAATTCATGATTCAACTATGTGTCATTAAAATACAAGAAAAGTATTTTAAATATAAAGACACTAAACCGCAACCTAACTTGGTACCATCTAGTCGATTTTTAATTCATCATGACTATAAAGAGCTGAGCATAATGACTCCAGTGGGTTTCTGAGGTTGTACATCTTTACTGAATGCACATCTTTCTCCTGAGAAGTTCAAACCCCTGGGTTCTCATGGGATCAAACTGCTGACCTTGTGTTTACCAGCTCAAATCGAACCCCACTACACCAAGGCTCCTTAGTTCAATCTAAAGGGATAAAAATGATGTCATGAAAATACTAGAGTTAGAGTCACTATAGTCATAGAGTCACTAAAATAGAGCAGACTACAAGAGAGTGGATATTGCCATAGGCAATATCATTTTGTAGAAAAGACATACTGTTCTATATCAGTTTTCACTTGAAAACTAGCCGCAGAATGTATGAGCAAAGACTGACAAAAAAAATATGTATCATAATTAAAGTTGAATGGTAAACACATCTCTCTTGCTAATTGATAAAACAATCAGACATAAAATTAAGGACATAAAGAACAGGAACCACACATGTTATGCCCTGACTTAATTAAAATGTTATTTATAAAAAAATACACCTACCCCAAATCCTTATAATTTTACAAGTAGGTAGCATCATGATAAGTGGAGAAAAGGCTGATGTTGTCACAATTTTGTCTTGCTTGGACCCACATCGTGGCTACAAAGATGGGTCCAAACATAACAACTGTGAGTATGGTACAGGACCATGCAGTGATTCACTCTGTTGGGCATAGAGTCATTATGAGTTAGAATGCACTCCATGATGCCTAATGGAAACAATATTGTTTTCATATAAATAGGTGAGAGTCAGGTGATACTGAATGCTTATGCAAAAACATGAAGATTCTATCTTTGCTTGCTTCACCCACTCCTATAGGAACTGTATATATGCTATGTTATTTTTTCTAAAGAAAAGCAAAGACCTCATATAGCACCTCTTGATTAAATGCCTCCCAGGAAAATGAAGAAGACACAAATAATAGAAGCTTCACAGTATTTGTGACCTTTTCTCCATATGTCAGAAATTTGGTCTTACTTACCTGGAGTTATAATCCATACTGAAGGCTGCAATCCTTGCTCTTCAAGTCCTTGCTTTCAGCAAGCAAAGTTGTGTTATCTGCATATGGCCAGTTGTTAATAAGCCTTCCCCCAGTCTGGGTGCCTCATTCTTCATATAATCCAGTGTCTTTGATGATTTGCTCAGCATAAAGATTGAATATGTATGGTTAGAGTATACAGCCCTGTCCTTTCATGAAATGAAAGGACAACTTTCATGAAATGAAACCATGCAGGTTTCCCTTGTTCTGTTTACACAACTATCACTTGATCCAACATGAATATAATGAAGTATTCTGGAATTCCCACTCTTCTTAAGGTTATCCATAACTTGTTATGGTCCACACAGTCAAATGGCTCGACACAGTCAGTAAAGCATGAATATACATATTTCTGGAATTCTCTGTGTTCAACCAAGATCCATCTGATATCAGCAATGACATGCCTGGTTCCACACCCTCTTCCAAATCTAGCTTGAACTTCTGCCAGCTCCCGTCAATGTACTGATGTAACCATTGTTGGCAGATCTTCAGTAAAATTCTATTTGCATGTGATATCAATGATATTGTTCTATAATTTGACCATACTGTCAGGTCACCTTTCCTGGCACAGACATATGAGTGCTTTCAGTGCCTCATCAGATTATTGAAATATTTATTATTGGAACCTTGTTTTGGGCTTATGCTTTCAGTACAGCTTAAACGTCTTCCTTCAGCATCATTTGTTATTACTTATATGGTACCTCCTGAAATGATGGAATGTTGACTAGTTCTTTTTGGTACAATGATTCTGGTATCCTGTCCATCTTCTTTGAATTTTTCTTGAGTTATTTCAGTTATGATATGCTGAGCATATTCTTTCCATTTGGTTTTCTAACTCTAGATCTTTGCACATTTCATCATAATATTTGGCTTTGTCCAGTCAAAGTGCCCATTTAAAATATCTGTTCAGCTCTTTGATTTCATCATTTTTTCCATTTGCCTAAGATACTGTATGATAGAGAACAAATTTCAGAGTCTCTTCTGACATCCATTTTATTATTTTCTGACTTTCCTGTCTTTTCAATGTCCTTTTGCTTTCTTCATGAATGATATTCTTGATGTCATTGACTATTCATCAAGTTTTCTCTCATTCGTGTTCAATGTCTCAAATCTGTGTTTGAGGTGTTCTCAAAATTCAGATGGCATAGACTCAAGGTCACATTATATCTCTCTTGGGCTTGTTTTCATTTTCTTCAGTTTTATCCTGATCTTACATATGAATAAATGATGGCCTATTGCACAGTCAGCCTCGGGCCTGGTTTTAGTTGCTGATACTGAACTTTCCCAGTGTCTCTTCCTACAGATGTGGTCAATTTTATTTCTGTTTATTATATCTGGAAAAGTACATGGGTAGAATCACCTTTTGTGTTGTTGAAAAAAGGTACTTGTTATGAACAAGTTGTTGGTTTTGCAAAATTTTGTTATGTGATTTCCAGCTTTATTTCTATTACCAAGTCCACATTTTCCCACTACTGTTCCTTCTTCCTTGTTTCCAACTTTTGCAGTCCAATAATCAGTACTTATCAATGCCTCGTGATTGCATGTTTGCTCAACTACTCACTGAAATCACTGGACAAATTCTTCAATTTCTTCATCACTGAAAACTTTAGTAGTTAGTGCATACATTTAAATAAGAGTTAAATAAGAGTTGTAAAGGTTGGATTTTCTTGAAGGCAGATAGATATAATCCTATCACAGAAAGCATTTTACCTCATGATTGGTTTTGCAATGTCTTTTTTGACAATGAATCCCACACCATTCCTCTTGATTATGTTATTCCCAGCATAGCAAATAATATGATTTTCTTGTCTCAAAAAAGTCCAAAATAAGTTAATTTCAGCTCACTAATGCATAAGATAGCAGTCATTATGAGTTCTATTTCATTTTGGCCACTTATTTTTTTTTTTAGATTTGTAGTTTGCACATTCCAAGTTAGCAGGATTTTGCAGCGGTTTCTCCTTGAGTCATTTCCCATTAACAAATGAATATCCTGAATGCTCCACTCCCACAGGCTTTATCCCAGTCACATTACCGTGGTTGACTCCAATAAATCAGCTCCTCCTCAGGCACATTTTGGGTTCCTTCATACCTGAGGAGCCAGTCCTCTAGCACTATCTTTGACAAAGTTCTACTTCATTTGGCACTCAGAATCTGACAGTGTTTCAAAGTTTTGCATAAGGTTTTCAGGGGCTCCCTGGAGTGAGGTATTCAGTCCTTGTTAGTTATCTGTTCTTAGTCTAGAAGCTCTGCCAAAGCCTGTTCACTTTGGATGACCCTGCTGGCATTTATAATACCTGTGATATTGCTTCCAGCATCATAGATCCCATAAGTCACCACAGTACATCAAACTGGCAGGAAGCCTTGAGTGAATTGACCCAAGATGGCTTCTTTATAAGTGATTGATCGCTGAGGGAAAATATCATCATGAAAGTGATTACGTTATTAGTCACATCATTTGTGATTACTATATCGTTATCCAGTTAAGGTTTAGTAATCATACATAATTAATATCACATAATTAACATAATTTAATCACTTTTATTGTGAAATCTGTAGCCAAAGTTGCTGTTTGACCTGCTGTCTGAACTGGGGTTCATCAACTCCTAGATCTTAGTGAGTCAAGGAAGCCTCTATCCTGACATCTGACCTACCAACTTGGTACTTTACCACTTCAACAACTGTGGGAGTCATTTCTTTGTTATAAACTTTGTGTATGTGAACAAGCATCACTGGTTTTCCTTTTCTAGGGAACCCAGCCTAAGGCAGATATACCATGTATCCTTAATTATAATAATAAGTGTGAAAATTCCAATAAGTCATAGGTGCTAAAGAGTCAAAGACTTACTGGGTTCTAAATTGAAAGCCGTGGTTCTCCACATCCATGGGGAAGGGGAAAACCAATGCTTTACTGTCATAAGAAGAACAGTTCTTGATTAATCTAAAATGAATAGTAAAGAAAGAAAACAAATATATGAAAAAGCTATCCCAAATAGGCTGTGGGAAGTAAATTGGTGCTTGAAACTTAGAGTTAGTAATTACTTTTAATTTAAATGGTTTAATCCCCGCATTTAAATGAGAATATTGTTATAATGAATAATAAAGAAAAGATATACTTGAGGTAGTTAGTTTATTGTGCCAACCTGACCAATAAACACATGTGGGGTTAATTGAAGGGCATAGGGATAAACGGCTCAGTGAGCCTCGCCTTTCTAGTTCTCAGGTCTCTTGCTTTGTGATGGTTGGACCAGGGTGCAGCTACCTTAGCCAGTTCCCACGTTTAGCTGGCAAGGGTGACTTCCATGCAAGACATCTCTGAGGAGAAGCCACAGGGACCTACCCCTATGCAGCCCATGGGAGACCCCGGCCAGTGTTGAGAAGCTTACATAGTCACTGACTCAGCTTTCCTCCTGCAGTCGTCATCATTGCGTGTGTTTCGTGAGATGGAGGAGGACCTTGTGAATTGGTGTTGGATATATGGGTTAATGGGTTAATGTTGGACTTGTGGGCTTGGGCAGCACTGGTTGGAATGTTTTCTTGATGCACACTTAACCTCTATATTAAACTCTCTCTTATACATGAACTTCTGTGGATTTGTTTCTCTAAAGTACCCAGACTAACACAATGCTATTTAGAAACAACATTCTTTAAATAAGAGCATAACAAAAATGAATGAAATGATGGAAAAATTGATACAATAAGGAAACAAAATCAGAATTTTAAATAATACACTTTTATAATTTTTATCTAATTGAGATGCATGCACTACTACATCAAACAACGATAGAATACACTTTTTTCATCAAAAACACGTGGGCCATTTTATATAATAATATAATAATGTAACGATGTTATTTAATAAATAACTAAATTGAATACATAATTCAAAATTTTCTCATAGAGAAAACCCTAATTCTGGCCAGTTTCACTAGTAAATAGTAGCAAACACTTAAGGAAGACATAATACTAGTCTTCCATGCTTACTAAATTTGTTCAGAATATAGTAAAGAAGGACTTACTTTCCAACTTTTTATATGAGTGTATAATAACCTTAATACCAAAGCCTGATAAGGACATTACAAGATAGAATGTTGATAAATCATATTAAATTCTTATGCAAAGTTTTCTAAATAACATAAAAAATGAGAAAATATAATCCAGTAGTAAGAGTATCATCAAATGACAAGTATGCAATGAATGGAGACTTGATTTAATATTTAGGTCATAATGCAAATGATTGTTTATAGTCTCCATATTGAGGATAATGGCGAGAAATAGATATTTTTATTCTAGTAGATGAAAACAAATGAAGACAAACCAATAATAACTTATGCTAAAATTCATGAAAATTAAGAAAAGGGAGAGTTTTTAAGGTGATAAAAATTACACTAAATGGTATTGTTGTTAGTTACATTCATATTGTTTCCACCGCTTAGTGACCCCATTTGGAAAATAAAACAGAACACTGCTTGATCCTGCAACATTCACACAATTTTCATTATATAAAAAATCTATTTTTTGTTTGTTTTTTTAAATCATTTTATTGGGGGCTCATACAATGCTTATCAAAATCTATACATACATCCATTGCGTCAAGCACTTTTGTACATTCATTACCCTCATCATTCACAAAACATTTGCTTTCTACTTGAGTCCCTGGTATCTAATCCTCATTTTCCCCTCCCTCCCCACTCTCCCCACACCCATGAACCCTTGATGCTTTATAAATTATTATTATTTAATCATATCTTGCGCCGTCCAATATTGCCCTTACCCACTTTTACTCTGTCCACCCCCCAGGGAGGAGGTTATATGTAGATCCCTGTAATCGGTTCCCCCTTTCTCCCTCACCTTCCCTCCACCCTCCTGGAATTGCCACTCGCATCACTGGTCTTGAGGGGTTCTTTTTTCCTGGATTCCCTGTGTTTCCAGTTCTTATCTGTGCCAGTGTACATCCTCCGGTCCAGCCAGATTTGTAAGGTAGAATTGCGATTATGTTAGTGGGGGGAGAAAGCATTCAAGAACCAGAGGAAAATTGTATGTTTCATCATTGCTGCACTGCACCCTGACTGGGTCTTCTCCTCCCCACAGCCCTTCTGCAAGGGGATGTCCAATTGCCCACAGATGGGCCCTGGGTCCCCAGTCGCACTCCCCCTCATTCACAATGATACGACTTTTTTTTTTTTGATCTTTGATGCCTGATACCTGATCCCTTGGACACCTTGTGATCTTGCAGGCTGGTGTGCTTCTTCCATGTGGGATTTGTTGTTTCTCAGTTCGATGGCCATTTGTTTACCGTCCAGCCTATAGGACCTCAGACTCTGTATCTTTTGATAGCCAGGCACCATCAGCTTGCTTCACCGCATTTGCCTATGCACCTGCTTTGTCCTCAGCGATTGAGTTGGGACAAACTGGTGTGCTTCTTCTATGTGGGTTTTGTTGTTTCTAGCTAGAGGGCCGCTTGTTTTTCTTCAGGTCTTTAATACCTCAGGTGCTATATCTTTTGCTAGCCAGGAACCATTAGCTTTCTTCACCACATTTGCTTGTGCACCCGTTATCTTCAACGATTGTGCCATGAAGGTGAGCATCTCAGACTGCCAAGTTGTTAGAACAAAGTCTTCTTGTGTTGAGGGAGTACTTGAGTACGGGTCCACTGTCCGTCTGCTTCCTTAATACTAAACCTATAAATATATGTACATAGATCTATTTCCCCCTCGGCATATATAAATATATTTACATCTGTATATACCTGTATTTAGATTTCTAAAACTGCCCTTTACCTCCTAGTTCTTTCCTCTATTTCTTTGTACTTTCCTCTTGTCCCACTGTCATGTTCAGCCTTCATGTGGGTTTCAGGAATTCCTCTTGGTTACATTGCCCTTGATCCAGCTCTGCCAGACCTCCTACACCCTCCTTGCCACTAATTTTGGGTTGTGGGGGATTTGCTAACAGCCACTTCCTTTCCTCCACCTCTCCCTCTCCCATGTCCCCCTGAACAGCCATCCCGTTGTTCTCTCTTCCGACTTGTTTATCCCGCCTATTCCTTCCAGGTACACATGCAGCAACAACAATATGCACCATCACAAGACTGAGTAAAATGAAGAAACACTAGAAAATAAAGCAATAGCTACAACAACAGCAAAAAACCCTATAAATAGGTCAGGGACTATTTGTTGTCCTTTATGAGTGCTTTCCAGTTGAGTCTGATGGGGTTCCATACCCTGGCCCCACATCTATCCCTGGGGACTTCATTGCTCTGCTCCCCCCACTGCTCTGCTGCATGCTCCCAGTGGCTGGCTTCAGCGTAGTGTGCTCAGGGATGGCACAATTCCCACTGTGTGCCTCTAGTGTTGTCTCCAATGGTGCTTTGGGTCACTGAAGAACGCTGTGTCCGTGGTGAGGCCCTCCCTGTGGTTGTCTCTGTGCAATGCTGCTCTGAGCAGAAACATTGTCCTCAGGGCTTGGTGAGCCAAGATGCGCTTCACATTTTTTGTTTTCCCTTCCCCCCTCATTGGCTACGGTGTGCTGATGAGACAAGTCCCTCTTTTTGAGCTGTAGCTTCAGTGTTGTCCTCTGAAGTGAATTCTTCTTGGGGGGAGGGTGGTGCTGTCCACTTGGTTGGTAATGGGCTGGCCTCTCAGGCCTCTCTATCAGTTCCCTGCTTCATGTCAGTGTATTGCATTCTTGTCTTGGAGCACCAGGTTGAAGTCTGGTCCCTCTTTCCCTGTGGAGACACAATCAACACCCTTCTCCTGTGTGGGTTTGTGCCCTGTTCCCCTGGCTACCCATATCTTCCCCCTTCCTCCTTTTTAGTGTGCTACCATATGTATCTCTGATTTTAGTCTGGCCCCTGCCATATTACCTGGACCTCACCCCAGGGAAATATGTGTACAGTAGCTTCTTACCTATACCCCTTTTGAATTTTTTGAGCTTGCCTCAATGGACTCATGTAGTACTTGTCCTTTTGTGCTTGGCTTACTTCACTTCGCATAATTTCCTCCAATTCTTCCCATGCAGCGATGTGCTTCATGCATTCCTCACTGCTTTTTAGGGATGCATAATACTCCTCTGTATGTATGTACCAGAGTTTTTTTTAATCCATTCGTAAGTTGATGGAAATTTGGGCTGTTTCCAACTCCTTGCAATTGTGAATTGTGCTGTGATGAACATTGGGGCACAGATGTCTGGCCATGGTTTGTTTCTTGTCTCTTCTGGGTGTATGTCCAGTAGGGGGAATTGCTGGATCATGTGGTAGCTCAATTTCCAACTGTTTTAGATGTGGCCAAATATATTTCCATAATGGCTGTACATACCTACAGGTCCACCAGCAGTGGACAAGAGTTCCTATCTGTCCGCATCCCCTCCAACACTTGTTACTTTCTGATTTCTTGAATTGGGCTACCTTTGAGGGTGTCAGGTGGTATCTCATAGTTGTTTTAATTTGCATTTATTTTATGGCTAGAGATCTGGAACATTTTCCCATATATTTATTGGCCATTTGGATTTCTGCCCTTGAGAAACTCCTGCTCAGGTCCTTAGCCCAGCTCCTGAGTGGGCAATTCGTTTTTTTTTTTCTTGTTGTAAGTTAGCAGAGTATTGTAGATTTTAGTAATAAGGCTTTTGCCTGATGTGTCATTGCTAAAGATGTTTTCCCAGTCTGTGGACTCTCTTATTACTCTCTTGGCAAATTCTTTCGATGCACACAAGCGTTTTATCTTTAGTATATCCCACTGGTCAATTTGTGCCTCCTCTGTGTTTGTGTTCTTCCCGATTTCCGATAGCCTATGTAATCCCTGTGCCAAAGTTCTCAGGTTTTTCCCAATTCCTTCATTAATGGCCCTAAGAGTTTGCTCAAAGTCTGTGATCAACATTGAGTTTATTCTCGTGTATGAAGTGAGGTAAGGGTTTGCTTCATTTTTCTGAAGCTACATACCCATTTTTTCCAGCACCACAGATTGAATAAGGCATCCGTTTCCCATTTGATATTTTAGGGGCCATTATCAAAGATCAGTTGTCTCTATGCCAATGATTCTATTTCTGGATTTTCAATCCTTTTCCGTTGGTCTGAATATCTATCATTATACCAATACCATGCTGTTTTGACCACTGTGGCTGTATAGTAGGTGCTAAAGTTGGGTAAAGAAAGCCCTCCAACTTTGTCCTTCTTATTGAGGAGTTCTCTGTTAATTCTTTGTTTCTTCCCTCTCCATATGAAGTTGGTAATCTGTTTTTCCAATTCTTTAAAGAAAGATGCTGGAATTTGGATAAGCATAGCATTGAACTTATATAGTGCCTTGAGTAGAATTGACATCTTTACAATATTGAGTCTACCAATCCACGAGCATGAGATGTCCTTCCATTTGTTGAGGTCATCCTTGGCTTCTTTTAATAGTGTTTTGTAGTTTTCCTCGTACAGATCTTTTGTTTTTTAGTCAGGTATATCCCTAGATATTTCAATTTGTGTTTGGCTATTGTGAAAGGTATGTCCTTTTTGATTCCCTCTTCTGTGGCCTTGTTCGATTTATACAGTAGCATGATAGATTTCTGTTAGTTGATCTTGTATCCTGCTACTCTGCCATATTCCTCCATTGCTTCCAGTACTCCTCTCGTGGAACTTTCTTAGGATTTTCCATATATAATAAAATCATATCATCTGCAAATAACGATAGTTTCACTTCTATTTCCCAAGACGAATACATTTTATGTCTTTTCTTTGCCTTATATTGTTAGGTAAGACCTCCAGTCCAATGTTAAATAGTAGTGGGGACAAGGGACATCCTTGTCTAGTCCCCTTTTTTCAGGAGAATTGATCTCGTCTTTTCTCCATTGACTACCACATTGGCTGTTGGTTTTTCATATATAGTTTGTATATTTTGAGGAATTTTCCTTCCATTCCTATATTCTTGAGTGTCTTAAACATGAATTGGTGTTGGATGTCGTTGAATGCCTTTTCTGCATCTATCAATATTATCATGTGGTTCTTATACTTTTTCATTTCATTGTGGCAATTAATACTAATCGTCGTTCATATGTTGAACCATCCCTAGTATGAAACCCACTTGGTCATGGTGTATTATTTGTTTTATATACTTTGTACTCTGTTGGCTAGTATTTTGTTAATGATTTTTGCATTGCTATTCATTCATTTCAATATCCGTCAAAATTGGTCTGGAGTTCACAATTCTTGTAGGATTCTTGCACAGTTTAGTTATCAGAGTTATACTAGCTTCATAGAAGGAATGTGGGAATTTGGCATCTTTTTCTATGTTCTGGAAGAGTTTGTGTAGGGTTCGTGTCAGTTCTTCCCTGAATGCTTGATAGAATTCTCCTGTAAACCCATCTGGTCCAGGTGATTTTTTAGTTGGTAATCCCTTGATAAACTTGTCTATTTCTTCTATTGGCATGGGTCTGTTGAGGTTCTGGACAGGCATTGGGGATAATCTAGGGTGGGGGATTGTTTTTCAAAGAATTTGTCCATGTCTTCCTAGTTTTTGAGTTCATTGGAGTACAGTCCTTCATAGTACTGTGTAATTATCCTTTTGATTTCACTGTGGTCCATTGTAATATCCCCTCTTTCATCCTTCATCCTTGCTATTGAAATGTGTTCCTCCCTTTATTTGGTCAAATTCGTGAGAGATTTATTGAGTTGATTTATCCTTTCGAAGAACCAATTTTTAGCCGCATTGCTATTTTTCCATAGTTTTTTTTTTATTTTTCTCTCCGGAATCTCAGATCTAATTTTTATTATTTCTTTACTTTTGCTATTAGTTGGATTGTCTTGTTAACTCTGCTCTAGTTGCTGTAAATTTTGTGCAAGTGTATCAGTCATAAGCCTCTCCTTCTTCTTTATGTGTGCATGTAATGCTATGAGACTTCCTTGGATGACTGCCTTTGCTGTGTCCCATAAGTTTTGGTATGTCGTATTTTTATTGTTGTTGGTTTCTAGAAATTTCCTAATTTCATCTCTGATCTGAGCCAGTACACACTCCTTTTGCAATAGAGAGTTATTCATCCTCCAATTGTTTACCCTTGATTTCTTTATCTTCCTTTTGTTGATTTTCAGTCTTATGGCACAGTGCTCAGAGAGAGAGGTCTGTATGATATCAATGTGCTTACAGTTAAGCAGATTTGACTTAAGCCCAAGCAAGTGGTCTGTTTTAGTATATGTGCTATGTGGGCTTAAAAACAATGTGAATTTATTTTGTATTTGGGTAGAGAGCTCTGCAGATATCTATGAGGCCAAATTGTCTAATTGTAGTGTTTAGATATTTAGCCTCCTTGTTGAGTTTCTTTCCAAGTGATCTATCTTTCTCAGAAAGCAGATATAATTGTTGAGGCTGTGATTTCTTTTTTCATCTTTTGGAGCAGTTGATTGACATATTGCGCTGAGTGCTTGTTTTGCGAGTAAATGTTTACAGTGCTTAGGGGTTCTTTGTGTACTGTTCCCTTGAGCATTATATAATGCTCTTTTTATGGTCTGCATTTTGAGGTCAATTTTATTCGAGATTAGGATTGCAACCTGCAGTTTTTGAGTTGTTTGCTTGGTATGTTTTTTTCTCCAGCCTTTGATTCTCAGCCTATTTTTGTCTGTAATGTTGAAATGTGTCTCCTGTAAGCAGCAGGTGGAGGGGTTGTGTTTTCTGAGCCAGTCTGTTGGTCTCTGTCTCTTAAGGCCTGGGTTCAATCCATTGATATTCAGGATTATAACATCTATCTGTGGACTCTGCAATGCCATTTTATCCCTTTTATGTTGGGTGTTTTCCTACCTCTATTTCTTTTGCATGGCTTGTGCCTATGTGTGTCTGTGGTTCATTCTTGGCTTCTTTCCATTGTTGAGCCTGTGTTATGTTGGGAGCTGTTTTCCCTTTGGTGGTCTCTAGGTGGAGTTCTTCTGTGTGGTGGTCTCTTGTATGTGCTTGGTGGGTGTTGTTCTTCTGCCCATACTGGGTCAGTGAGGACCTTTTGTAGTGCTGGGTTCCTTTTAGCATATTCTTTAAGACTTTACTTGTCTGGGAAAACTCTCACTTCTTCATTAATTTTAATAGATAATTTGGCTGGGTAGAGTATTCGTGGGTTTGTGTACGTTCCTGCAATTTTTGGAATATGCTGCTGCACTGTCTCTTCTTCCTCATAGTGTCTGCTGATAGATCTGAGCATATTCTTATCTCCTTGCCTTTATATATGGTTGCCAGTTTTTCCCTGGCTGCTCTCATAATTTTCTCCTTTTCCTCAAGTTGGATAGTTTAACAACTATATGTCGTGTTGAATTCTTCTTGGGATTCAGTCTAGCTGGTGTTCTTTCAGCCTACTGTATGGTTGCCTGGTTTTCATTCATTAAGCTAGGGACGTTTTCCTCCAAGCATTTCAACACTATTTTGGATGTTGGTTTCCTTGATGTGCATTCCTCCAGCAAGCCAATAATTCTGATGTTGTTCCTTCTCGTAGCGTCAACCATAGCTCTGAGGTTTTCTTCAGGTTCTCTGATGGAATTGTTAGACTTTTACTCACGTTTATTAATTTCTGCTTGCGAAGTTTCTAGATCACTGGTGCGGTTCTCTGCCTCCTCTACTCTCTGGGTAAAGTCCGTGAGCTTGCTATTAGTTTTGCTATCTCACCCCTTAACTCCTGTATTTCCCTTTGGTGCATGGCCTTTATTTCCTCTATCATTTCATTCTTTTTTCTGTAATGCTTCCCTCAAGTCCTGTATGACTCAAAGCAGCATTCTGAAGATATTTTTCTGTGAGAGGTCAACATCTGCCTTTTCTATGACTGTCTTTAGGTCCAAGTGGTCCTCTATCATTTGTTTTGTTTCTCTTTTCTTGTTGAAATTGTGGAAGCAGCTTGCTGCTGTTTTGGTCGATTTATTAGAACAAGGTGATGTTTTCCTTGGTGTTTCAGAGCCCTGAGCTCTCTCTTTGGGAGGTTGGTGTTGGTGTTTTTGCAGGCTGCCTTTAGCCAACTGCCCTGAGGGGTTGTTTCACCTTTGTCCTGCTGGGATTTCACTCTCGCCTTGGCCTATGGTTTGTGCTCCAGCCACCTTCAGGTCTCCTTAGAGGCAATTTTGCAGCTGTGCATGCTGCAGTCTGATAGAAAGTGTTTACCCCAGTGCAGGGGAGTGTATTTAGGGCATGGGTTGGGGATTGAGTGATCTGTTTCTGGCTAGGGGCACTTCCCAGGTAGGCAGGTGGGAGGGGGTGACCACCACTGGCTTGCCGATACACTACTTGGAGTACAGAGGATGGGGAAGATTGATCAGGGAGAATGGAGAATGCAGTAAGCAAGCCCCTAAGGCTGGGTCCCTATGCCACAGCTGCAGAAGCTTCTGCCAGACCTGTGTCCACTGACTGGCAGGCCTGAAGCGGTGTGCCAGGATGGGGACCTCTGCTTGTGGGAGCGGGGTGGGGAGGGGGAGGGAGCTGGCTTGCGGATCTGTGAGGAGCACAGTGATAGGGTTGAGACCTCCGAGTGTGGTGGGAGGTCTGGTTGGAAGTTTGCATGGAACGCTGAGTCAGGACTGCAACCTCTGCCGTCTGTCTGGTTGCGCTGTGGTACCCAGGGTGCAAGCCTCCTGGGAGGAGGGGCGGAGGGTCTGGCCACCTGGTTGGTGAGGAACACCCAGATGGGGCATGAATCTCTGCGGCGGGGTGGGGGAGGAGGTATGCTGGCTGGAGAATCCACACAGGATACCGGTCACGCTGAGGCTGAGTGGGGGGTACTGGCTGGCAATTCTGTGCAGGTGCCAAGGCAGGGCAGCAGCCTCCGCCATGCACCTGGCTGCCCTGTGGTGCCGGTAGAGACAGAGCTGTGCCATGAGTGCTGTAAGAGAGACCCCGAGTGTCCACAGGGAGCACTGGTGATAGGGTGGGAGTCAGCTTCTGGTTCGGAGAAGTGCTCTGAATGGTCTTGGGAATCTACAGACAGACTGGATATCCCTACTCTGCCCCCAACTCTCCCCCCTCACCAGTCTCTACGGAGCTATGAGTCTGAACTACCTATCTGGTGGCCTTCTTCCCTCAACTCCTAAAAAATCTATTTTAATGAGAAATTCTCAACCTTTATCCCTCAGGTAACCTATATTCAAGAGGATCCATTATTATCACTTGTATTTATTATTAAATGGATTTCTAGTCAAAATAAATAAGAATACATTAATATTGGAAAATAAGTGATGATTATTTGTAGAGGATTTGTCAGTATACATACAAGATCTTTTTAAAAATCCAGAAACACACTGTTAGAATTAGTAAAGGTTAGATGAGAAGAGTATAAGATAGGCATCCTTTGTGAATATAACCAAGCAAACCAGTTACCACTGAATAGACAAATGACTTTTTTATATACAATGACAACAAAATTAGAAAGTTTTATTTTATGTATTATATAATTTAAAATACAATTAAATATAAGTGCATAGGAAATATTTTCCAACAGGAGTTCACCAAGAGTTGGAATCTATGCAATGGTAACTGGTTTGGTTGGTTATATTCCCAAAATAAAATTATGTAAGGCAAGAAATAGCAAGCTATAATGACATAAAACATTATGGTTAATTCTATAAACAATATGGCACAAAATAATACATACTGCACTATATGAATGTATTAGAAGTAAGATTAGTGGCTACCTACCCCTCATGGTAAGGTTCGGTAGGTACTAACTGGAGGTGTGAATTTGGATTGGGACAAGGAAGGATTGGAAAGGGTGAGTACAGGAGTACAGAGTTTACTGCCAAAGAGAATAAAGAAGTTCTAGGGCAGACAGGGTGAAGCTTTTGTTTAATCATGGGCCATTTGAGTATTTATAACATCATTTGCAGGCCATATAAAACTGTCCATTTAAAAATGATTTTGCCATATTTGGCCAAACATTTAATTAATTCATCCCTAATGTGATGGCTGGAGATGCTTCGATTTCATGGGTCTTAGCCCACAGGCCTGACATTCTGTACCTCTGCTTAAGGGTCATGCTAGCATGAATTTAAATCCTCACTATGTTACTAATTGGTTAAAAACCAAACTCCCTGCCATTGAGTCCATATCAACTCAGCAACTGTATAGGTCAGAGTAGAACTAATTGTTAACAGGAGTAGGATGCCTGGTCTTTCTCCTATGGAGCGGCTGGTAGTTTTGAACTGCCACTGCCACCAAAGCTCCACTAATTAGTTAAACCTGAGTAAATTATTTAAATCTAATAGTCTGTTTCTTCAGTTAGAAAAAATGTGACAGTAGTTTCTTCTTTATACAAGTGCTGTGAATTGTAGGGAAATTTGGTTAAAGACCTTAGCATCATAGTTGATATATATTTAGTATATGGAAGCAGTTTCTATTTGGGGGAAGTGGAAGTAATATTCGTATGTCACATAAAGTGCAGCAATGTAAAGTTTTGGTTTATTTTAATGGAGTGAATAACTTGTGCTATAGAGTAAAAAGTTATACAGATATGTAAATTAGGGCTTGTGGGCAAAAAACAAGGATAAAACATAGTATTTGAAGGCTATAGGATCCCTCTCTCTCTCTCTTTATACATATACATACACACACAAACACAAGGGGTAACCCCCTAAAAAAGAATTATTTTCAAAGCTATGCACTTAAACTTTTTTGCAAAATAACCATATCACCTTCAAAATACTCTCCATTACACTTAATACATTTCTTAAATCTGTGAATCCATCATTGAAAAAGTTTTTCAAACTCAACTGTTTGGATTACACCTCCCTTGATTTTTTCTTCACCACTTCTTCATCAAATTACTGTCTTTTCATGTCCCCGTGCATTCATGGAAACAAAAAGAAGTGACATGGAGTGAGGCCAGGTGAGTCAAATGCATGGAGCAAGAGAGGCATGCTGTTTTGCTCAAAACTGGCACACTGAGATGGCTTGCATGAGCAGGTGCATTGTCGTGGTGGCAAAATCAGTCCCCCATCTGCCACAAATCAGGCCTTTGTTGTTGAACACTGTTATGCAATCTTTTCAGAACCTCTAAATAGAAAGTTTGATTAGAAGTCTGTCCTGGTGGAATGAACTCCAAATTCACTACAGATCGACATTTTAATTCTTTCAAGGAAGTTGATGAATGTCCAGAACATGGCTTGTCATTGATTGACATTTCTCCTTTTTTTCAAAAAGAAATGCACTCATACGCTTGAGTTTTTCCCATAGCATTGTCCTTGTCGGCTGTGTTCAACATCACAACAGTTTATGCACCATTTTTCCTGAGCAGGAAACAGACATTCACAGCCACACACTATTCTCTTAAATTGGTCATCACAAAAAATGGGGTTTGAGCAAAACTGCTTTTACCTAAAAATTCACTGTGACTCAAGAGAACCTTCCCAGGTGATGTCACTGGGTGCACTAACTCAGAGCGAGTTGCTCAATGCTCGCCTAGTGGGAAAAAGGCATACTACAAAAGCTCTGCTCCGCTCAGCGCAATTCTGGGTTTTTTGGGGGAGGGTCCCCTATATATAATATATATGTAACATACATGTTATATATACTCTTAAGCACTGAAACAACATATGCATTGTGGTTTATATTATTGTTGTCATGGCAACGAAAATACAAAGCAAATTGTAAGATGGACAAGCATCCTGGGGATTTTGTTGGGAGAAGAAAACTATCATGAAAATCTAGGTAAAATATAATGAGTCCTAAAACCAGAATTATGACAAAGGAAATACAGTGGCAGGAAAAACATATTTGGAGGGGGAAAATCAATTGAATTTTTGAAAGATTAGATTGAATGTGTGGAAAGGATAAATCAATTCCAAGGTGTTCCTGGCGTTTCTGGTTTAGAAGAATGATTGTACCATTTACTAAAAAGTAGAAAAGTTTAGATAATTTTGGATAATACGCTAATTTAATTTTAGACTCACTGCCACCAAGTTGATGCCAACTCATAGTGATCCTATAGGACATGGTAGAATTGCCCCTGTGAGTGTCCAAGACTGTAACTCTACACGAGTACAAAGCCCCATCTTTCTTCCGTGGAGCAGATAGTAGTGGTTTCAAAGTGCTGGCCTTACACTTAGCAGCTCAACATGTATCCACTACACCACCAGGGCTCCCAAATTTCATTTTAAAGCATATATAATTTAAAGTGATTAGTCAAGGGTAAGTCTTCTGTAAAGAGATAACAGAAGCATGTTTCCACTTACCTGTGTATTATTACTACTTTCCTTTGTCTTGCCTTCTGTAAGGTTCATGCTATTCTTTTCCAAAGAATTTACTCCAGCCTGAAGTATCACTTGTAAGTTCACACTTTATACTAAGTTGCTTTCAAGGTTTTGAAATTGTATCTGTGTTAACATGAGGAACTACTTAAAAGGAGGCATCCAAAGGCTGCTTTTTGGGGCCCATCCTGCTAGCTTCTGCAGAGCAATATTTTACCTCAACTCCACAGGAGATATGTCATCAAGAACTGCAGATTCCTGTGTTACATACTTGCCATTCAACTCCAGTAAAATAAGCTACTTCCAACACCAGATTTCAGAGTCTAAAAATATGGGTATTTCCCCTAGTGTTCATTACCAGTGTTGGCTTCATTTTGGACAACTACATAGAGACTAACTGTAATAAATATAATGCATTAAAGCATTATGAGCTAAATGAACAGATTATTCACATACCAGAAAGAATTATTGGTGAAAACACTGAGTTTCAGGAGACAATGGAGTATTATTCCCCTCCTTTTTGTATAATAGGAAAAAAAAAGCGAAATTTCTCAGAAGAGTACCACTAAAACAACAGGGCCAGTTGATATCGGAAATCCAACGAGGGTTTCTCCTGCAGTGATCGTGTGCTGTTTTAGAATGTAAAGGTACAAAAATAGCTATTTGCAGTTGAAAAATTGCATCAGTCATTCCATGGAATGAGAACCCCTGTAGGAGAAGGAGATAGAACCACTATTGACACACACACAGAGCCTTATCTCTTGCAAAATATGCATAGTATAGGGTCTATACATATTCATGTACTCCCTGAGAGTTTGGCTAGTCAGTTGGGCATGCTTACCTTTCAGCAAGAATTGGCAGACATAGTCATTTCAAACAGCTTGGGAGAAATTTTATTTCCCTTGCCTTTTAGTGAGATTTTTCACTCCATTGATGCACTGGAAACAATCCTTAGTCTTTCCAATCTAGTTGTCTTTTTAAAATCTGGTACAACACCATCAGTAACCACTATTAATTTTTTTTCCTATTGCCCAGATATATATATATTACTTGAGGCTTATGCTCCCTACTAAAGTACTTTAAATATTATATTCCCCCAAACAAAGAGCTGCTGATCATTGGGGTAATTAGTATAAATATTGAAATAATAAAGAATGAGATAAAATCCTATCTTATTTCCACTCAAAAAGCATGACACCATACTTGTTCTCTAAACATTTGTTTTACATATGTCAATGCCACCACTGAAATTGGGAATCAAAACTTTATCATTTATTTTTACTCCAATATAGTTACTTACTTTTCATAGGATGCAAACAACAACAACAACTGTGAAACTAAGGATCTGAAGCTAGAATGGTATGCCCCCATGAGAATCACCCATTTTGAACAACATAGCTGATGGTGCTGAGAACCTCATCTATCATCCAATACACAGCATGTAAACTTGAAAACAGCTATACTTTGAAGCCCAGAGAAATGGGTGGCAATATACCTCAATTAATGGATCATGAATGTAGAATAGTGATACTAAAGTCTAGATAAGCAAAAGGTAAAATTAGAATTTTTCCACTGGGTAACAGAGGTTAAGTCATTGAGCTATGGTTTAGGAATTTGAATTGGAGCACAGTGATGCAAAACAAAGCAGAGGAACAACCTATTACCTGGAGCACTACACATATTATTAAGGTAAATAATTAAAAAAGTATCATTATAAACTCGAGCAATTAGTCAATGTACAGGCACTTCACCTACACTAGGGGTAAACCGAAGCTAAGTCCTAAGTATTAAGAAGAGCTGCTTCAATATACATTATCTCTTAGATAAAAATGGTGTAAGAGAAGCTGATGGTGGTGGAAATATGTGAAAGCTAACAGTTTAAGACAGAAATCAGCAAACATCTTCTGTAAAAGGAAGCAGAGGCAAATACTGTTGTATACACAATCCTGCAATAGTGTAGAGCTATGAATAGATGCTTGGATAGATAAGCAAACTGAACAATTATGGGAATATACCCTAAAATTTATATAGATACTATAGAGAATGTTTGCATAAGTCTATTTTACTTGGCTGCAAATATTACCATAAATGTGGTGGCAAACTTCTTCTGAAGACTTTTTAGTTGTCCCCAAATACCTTGAGGGAATACGTTGCTAGGCCTGGTGGATCAAGATAATAATCTCAGGGAACACCAAGGTCAATTGGCATTACATAGTTCACAAAGACAATGTTCTATACTTCCTACTCTGGTAAATAGCAACTGGAGTCTTAAAACTTGCATTTTTATTGTTAGTTGTCTTCCAGTCAGTTCTGATTCATAGAAATTCTATGTACAATAGAAGGAACCACTAACCAATCTTGTACCATCCTTGCACCATTATTATGCTTAAGTCCACTACTGAGCCACTGAGTCACTAGGTCTCTTTGATGGCTTCCTCTTATTCACTACCCTTATACTTTACCAAGTATGATGTGGTCTTCCAGGGATTGGGCTCTCCTGAAAAGAGGAGAAATGAAGTCTCACCATCCTCATTCTAAGGAATACTGTGGCTATAATCCTTCCAACACAAAATTGTTTGTTTTCTTTTGACTGTCTATAGTGCTTTAAATATTCTTCAGCAACATCATAATTTACATAGGTCAATGCTTTTTAGATCTTCTGTGAGTCTAGTTGTGAGGATTTGGGTTTTCCTTACAATGAGTTGTAATCCATCTGGGAGGTTTAAGTACTTGATCTTCATAAGCAAGTACTTCAAGTCCTCCTCACTTTCAGCAAGCACCATTGTTTCATCTGCACATCACAGGTTTTATTAATAAGTTTTCCTCTAATCTTGATGCTTCCTGCCTTCTTCATATAGTCCAGCTTTCCAGATTATTTGCTCATCATACAGATTGAATAACTATGGTGAAGTGATATAATTGTGATACAC
Organism: Echinops telfairi; assembly: GCF_000313985.2. Lineage (NCBI taxonomy): Eukaryota > Metazoa > Chordata > Mammalia > Afrosoricida > Tenrecidae > Echinops > Echinops telfairi. The sequence continues at coordinate 3,962,367 of NW_022103942.1, read as the reverse complement.
ACATTTATTCATTTTAAACCATGCACTATTCCCTTATTCTGTTCCAAAGAATAGCTCTTTGCCCATTTGCAGGTTCTACATGACCATAATTAAGTGTCCTGGAATTCATATTCTTCTCAATGTTTTCCATAGTTTGTTATGATTCACAAAGTTGAATGCCTTTGCATATACAGTGGAACACAAGTAAACTTCTTTCTGGTGTTTTCTGCTTTCAGCCAAGATGCATCTGACATTAGCAGTGATATCCTCCATGACACATCTGCTTCTGAGTCCAGCTTGAATTTCTGGCATACCCATGTTCATGTACTGCATCTAAGGTGCAACTACTGGTTTGTCCCTGCCTGGAGGAAAGATGAATAATGAAAATAAAAGGCATATGGGAAAAATTAGTCCAGTGAAATAATGAACCACATACAAACATTAGTCTCCACAACACTGGGATGAGAAGAAATAGATAGTGCCAGACTACCACTTCCAACTGCTCTGAAAAGGATTACAATATAGGTTCTATATAGACAATGTGGAATAAAATTCAAAATCATAAAACAGACGTGGCTTACTGGTTGGTTGGAACTGGTGAAATCCCTAAAGCTATGTCCCTTTAACAGCCTTTAACTGTAAAACTGAATTCACACCTGTGTTAGAATAGTCAACCTGGATCAGCTTTAGCTCTAGCAGTTACTTCACATAGGCTCAACACAAGAATACTAAACCAGTTAAGATAAAAAAGGAAACATTTAGGAACTAGAGGAAAGTTATACTTTTCATCGTTGCTGCATCGCACCCTGTCTGGCTCATCTGGCTAGACCAGAGGATGTACACTGGTATAGATAGGAACTGGAAACACAGGGAATCCAGGCCGGATGATCCCTTCAGGACCAGTGGTGTGAGTGGGGATACTGGGAGCATAGAGGGAGAGTGAGTTGGAAAGGGGGAACCGATTACAAGGATCTACATGTGACCTCTTCCCTGGGGAATGGACAACAGAAAAGTGGGTGAAGGGAGACGACGGACAGGGAAAAATATGACAAAATAATGATTTATAAAGTATCAAGGGCTCATGAGGGAGGGGGGACTGTGGAGGGAGGGGGAAAATGAGGACCTGATGCCAGGGGCTTAAGAGGAGAGCAAATGTTTTGAGAATAATGAGGGCAATAAATGTACAAATATGCTTTACACAACTGATGTATGTATGGATCGTGATAAGAGTTGTATGAGCCCCTAATAAAATGATTTTTTTTAAAAAGGAAGCATTTGCCCAAGGACAAAATACAGAAAGTTATGAAAAAGGATGGAGCAAAAACAGGAAACCCAAGAAGAGAGTGAAATAAATGATAAGTTGATACAATTACAATAGATGAGTTGAAACAAAATGTATACGATTTGTTGAAAGTAAAATTTATGCTGTACTCTGTGAATCTTCCCCTAAATTACAATATAGTTATTTTTTTAAAAAGTTGAGTAGTTGTAGTGCAAAAGTAGCTAAAGAAAACATGTAAACAAATTGTCATGACTGATCTCTGAAAATGTTCTAAAAACACAAAGAAAAAATACTTAATGGGCCAGATTTTGACTATGGATATAGTTTGCCATTTCCTAGTTTAGAAGGTGATTTAATGGCCCCAGGTGAAGAAAAAAATTAATTTTTAACAAAAGTGGCACAAATCCTTGACTAAAAACTCTTTTCATATTAAACAATATTTGTGCTTAGGATCATTCTGCCTTGTTTTTTTCAATAATCTCATTCTAAGTCTATGAAATAAACACTATACAAGAGCAGTTGAGGACTCAGAGTTGAATTCTCACATCTATAAAACTAGAATGATAGGATTTTTGCATTACAATTGCCTAAAAAAATGCCTGAGAATAACAAACAAACAAATCAAAAGATACCAAAGTCGACGAATATTTCTCCTCCTTTTCTTTCTTTATAATCTCAACTACAGCACAACGAATCCTCCCTCAAGATATGTATAAGCTTTATGTGTAAACTCTTTACAACATAGCTATAACCCAGTTCTTTCAGGTAAGTAGGAAAATGCTCCCAAAGAAAAAATAATTTCTTATTTTGAAATTTTGAGTAATTCAAGTCAGAAAATAAAGGTAAATAAAGGAAAAGCCGAAGCTGAAAACCCCAAACTGTTTTCAAAAATTGTTATTTGCCTGAAATCGTATGATGACCTTTAGGCTCAAAATTTTGATCATTGTACTACTGTACTATTTTGATTGTGGTTGTATTATTGTAGTATTGTTGTACTATCTTCTGGTTCAACTTACATGAAAGAAATCTTATGTAGCCCACAATGATTTTAAAACTATTCATTGCCTTAAGCTTCCCATAGGAGAGGATAATAAGCTATGTGGTTAAGACCTAATAATACTGAAAGTATATATTTTTATATTTTCAATCATTATCCAGTTTGTGGAAAAAGTCAACCAAATGCTATTGTATTATTCCAGTTGCATTTGCTTCCATTTATGGGTTAGGAGTTTCAAATGGTATAATCCTACAGTAAGAATAATCCATCCCACACTTTAATTGATAATTGTCCTTGTGGGAGAAAACCAATTGGGAATTGATAGGGTTGTAAGTAGCCTTTCCACTAAACTGCAGGTATGATATAATAAAAGAGTTGCCAGCATTTTCACCCAAAGTCTATTTATGGGCAGACAAATACCTCTATAAAAATAGCATCCTGGGGCTTCATATTTATTCTCTTTCAATGATTTCCATATCAAATATCTCAGTTTACAGGTTAAAAGAGGATTTTCTTTTTAGTTCTCAGTCTAAGAAATCCCTATTAGATGCAAAACAAACCTGTAATAGTTCAACCTCCAACACTATCTCTTGGAATGACATTTCTGCAATTCACGTTTCAAACAAAATCATGTCGAAGCATAAGTCAAAAATATGCAACCGCTTTACCAATTTTCCCACCATTTCTCATATGCATTTTGCCCTTTATTCCTAGTGAAATGCCCACCTTGACCCTTTTCACAGGTAAAAATTTATGTACTTTAAGTTGCATCTGTAAAGACTCCAAATGTTCTGATTTTTTGTAATAGATCATTTATTCCATTACACCCCACCTCTGGTAGAATTGTCATTCAGTTCAAATTGGATTCATAAATATAACTGTATATCCAGGTAGTTCTTCAACTGTATATCATACATTATAGTAATAACTAAGAATTCAGTTAATAACTTTATAGTTGGAAGTGGTCATTTTAACTTTTCCAAAGGCCTGTTTAAAATATAGTAGACCAGGTGATTAGTTGCATTGAATGACAATCTGTTTGTTATTAAAGAAAGCAAATATTTGTTAGTGAATTTTTTTTTAATTAGAGGGGTAAAAGTATATGTGGTTCTTTCAATTCATTGTTTATTTTTACAAATGTATTAAAATTGACCATAAAAATCCCACCTCCCTATGGACGGTGATTCTTCTGATACATGAAATTTTAAAGCACTGGCTGAGCCATTTCATAGAAAAAGTCAACTGACAATCCTGAGAAACAAAAACTCAAAATAAAACAAGAGCCATCTTCAATATAGTCACATAGCATATGATACTAGCATATTAGTTTTCCATCATTGTGTAGCAAATTACCACAATTCTAGAAGATTAAAGCAACACTTATTTATTAAATTGTATTTCTGCTTTGCAGAAGTCTGGAATCACATGAACAGGTTCTCTGTTCAGGCTTTTACAGGGTTGAAATCAAGTGACAGCTAGACTGAGTTCTTATTTAGAGGCTCTAGAGGGAAATTTCCCTTCCTAGGTCATTCTTGTTGTTGGCAGAATTTCTGTGTAGTTGTATTGTTGTGGTATCTGTCTCATTGCTTGTTGTCAACCAGATGTCACTCCCATTCATTGTACAAAATAATTTGTTTTAGAAGAATTAGTACAAGGCAGATCCCAATGGGGTGAAGGTTAAAATCTATCAAATGTCTGATTGTCCAAAATGTTATACCACTCCACTTTCTCAGATATCAACCACCACTCCTTCCCTTATTCTTCTTCCTCTCATCTCAGAGTTCTGCAATTCACTGCTACATATCAGAAAGGGGAAATCATCAACGAAATGGCTCACACGGTTATGAAGGCCAACAAGTCCCAAATTCAACGTCTACACATTTCTCTGGAGGTCTCCTCATTTATACCAAATTAAGCTGCTGAGTCACCAGATTTGGGAAGCTAGTGAATAGAGTTAGACCAGCAGTTCTCAACCTGTGGGTCGTGACCACTTTGGGGTTGAACGACCCTTTCACAGGGGTAACCCAATTCATAGCAGTAGCAAAATTACAGTTATGAAATAGATGAATATAATTTTATGGTTGGGGGTCACCACAACATGAGGAACTGTATTAAAGGGTCGTGGTATTAGGAAGGTTGAGAACCACTGGGTTAGATGATAAGCTGTCCACTCAAGTCTCAAGAGCCAGAGGTCACTGAAGTCAAGCCAGAAGTAGGATCCAGAGCAAGAGAATGAACTTTCCTCACCACAGGTCAATATGGTTGCCTTATTCCTAGACCAGTGGATTCCTTAGAGAAATAACTAGCATCTGATTGGTATGCATCACTGGGTGATCCAATACTAGTCTTCTTTCTGAATATACTCAGTAGGGATGTGTGGGAGTGTCAAAAATATGGTATCTGCCCACATCTGGGGCTTTGATAGAGGTGTGGCTTTTGCTTTAGGTCAAGGACACATTGATCACTTCTGTGGATCTTAGATTGTGCAAATCTCCAGTTATGTGACAACCAGAATCCTATTTTGATTAATTAAGCAGGCAGTTGGCTATTTATCTATTAAGAGAATAGCAGAACACCAGAAGTTGTTGTTTTCACATAGGTATCAAAGATGAAGGCTAACGTAAAAACCATATTCTCAAGGAAACAAAGGGTAGTGACTAGAACACAGGGTCTCAAAAGGTGGAGACTCAAACTATATCCCCCCTTAATTTTGCTTCATGAGCAAAACAAATAAGTGACTTCAAAATGGGAGTATAATCTCAGGTACAGAGGCTAGAAATTATAATACAAAACTAAAAAACAAAATGTGAAACTATGGCTACAAAGGCCATATTGACTAATTGACTACATTTCACCTTGTTATGTGGCTTCCCTCATCTTCATACTGGCCACATGTTAAATCCTCCTGTTGCTTTTAAAAGGTTCATGTGATTAGTTCAGCACCACTGGGATAATTTCCCTATGTTAAGGTCAACTTAAGATCTACATATGTACTCATTCCAAAGAAGGGTGCCCCCTACCTCAGAATGTAGAATATATCTAAAAATATCATTAAGATCACATACAAGTACAATTTTTGCTAAAGATCACTCAACAATGGTTGCAGCAATCATCGACAGGGAGATACCAGAAATTAAAGCCCGATTCAGGAGAGGACATGGAATAAGGGATATCATTACTGATGCCAGATGAAACTTGGCTCAAAGCAGAGAATACCAGAAAAGTATGTCCTTGTGTTTTATTGAATATATGTTGGGAGCCATCCCAGCCATGCTGTCTAGAAAAGCTACAGCCTGGTGGAAGAAGCATCTGCAGAGCAGAGCTTCCCAGGGAGGGGTTCCAACACCCTCAAATATTTGCTATTATCAAATTCATTCTTGGCAATTTTGTGCATTGTCATGTTTGCCGCACCTGGAGTGGATGCGAGGGCAGTCTTGAGAAGTACGAATGAAACCAGATCTAAAACTTGCTTCAGTATGACGGGGCTTTCCTTAACTGGGGCATTGGAGAGGCTTAGACAGTGAGACATCTTTGAGAATTCTGAGGAGGATATGTGCGAATTGAGTGAGGAAGAAACCCAAAAGTTGAGGTCAGAGGAGAAAATGAAACCCACCAAAAAACCCTGGATTCCATTCAGATTAGGTAGTGGGAGACTCTTGGCCTCCCTGATATAGAGGACCTTATAGACTGCCTCCCCCAACTGATGCCCCTTTACCTTGTACAGGAGCTTACATAGAAGGAGAAAGAATGGTTAGCATTAATAGAAAACATTCAGGGAAAACATTAAGTTTTTGGCAAAGAATCAGACGGTTTGGCTCCCCATGGTGCCTCAGGGGTATAAAAAATAAAAGAGACGTCAGTGGACAATGGAACAGTTACCATGGGAGAGTTTATAAAAGAAAATATTTGAGAAGCATTTACCTCTGCTTGTAGATATTAGGCTTTGAAGTCTCACATGAGGTAGTTTCATTATGTTAAGTTAGTCAACCAGGAAAGAAACATTGTGAGCAAAATATAGGGCAGTGAGTAGGATATGAGTCTAATCAAATTTTCTGAACACCTCAATGAAGAATACCATGTAACTTATATGACAAGCAGTAAAGAAAGAAAGAACCAGGAAGAGGACAGAAAGTGATAGAAAAAAATACAGACCCTATAATGGTCTTTTATCAGATTTTAGTGGAAACAATAAGGTTGACTTTGGAGTTAATCATAAGGCATTGTTTTTATGTAGTGGTTTGCAAAACTTTATGGTATAAATAAAGCTGTTTGGAAGAACTCAGCAGAGATTGCTTCCACCAGAACATCTCTCTTGTCTGTCTCGTCTGTATTCACCAACTCCATACCTCCTTCAGGTATCCAGTTCAACCCTCCTGGAGCTGGACTCCAACAAATATACAATGGCATTCACTTGTGTAGATCACAACCAACTACAAGTAGCATTGAGAAGAGTGATTCCAAAGAACTTCATTGTACTTATGTGTAACCTGTACATGGATCAAGTGACAGTCCTTCTAACAGAAAAAGGAAATATTGTATGGTTTAAAATCAAGAAAGGTATGTATCAGGGTGGTATCCTCTCACCATACTTATTCATCTCTATGATGATCAAATAATCAGAGAAACTAGGCTATGTGCAGAAAAATGCAGCACCAGGATTGGAGGAAGGCGTTATTAACAACCTGTGATATGCAGATGACACAACCTTGCTTGCTGAAAATAAAGATAACTTGAAACACCTGCTGATGAATATAAAGGACTGCAACCATCAATGTGGACTCCAACTCAATGTAAAGAAAACCAAATTCCGCACCATTGTATCAATAGTTATTTCATGAGAAACAGAGAAAAGATGGAAGTTGTCAAGGATTTCATTTTACTTGTATTCACAACCAATGCTCATGAAAGCAGTCATGAAGAAATCAAAGGACACGTTGAATTCAGAAAATCTGCTACATAAGATCTTTTTAAATTATTGAAAAGCGAGGTTGTCACTTGGAGGACTAGGACTTACCCAAGCCATAGTATTTTCAATTGTCTCATATGCATGTGAAAATTGGACATTGACTAAGGATACTGAACAATAACCAATGCATGTGAATTATGGTGCTGGCAAAGAATATTGAAGGCACCATGGACTGCCAAATAAATAAATCGGTCTTGGAAGAAGTACAGGTGTGATCTTCTCTCACATGCCTTGGACATGTTATGAAGAGAGATTAGGCCCCAGAGAAGTACATCATGCTTGGTAAAGTAGGACAGTGAAAATGGGGAAGACCTTTAAGGAGATGGATTAGCACAGTGGCTGTAACAATTGGCTCAAGCATAAGAACATTTGTGAGGATGACTCAGGACCAGTCTGTGTTTTGTTCTGTTGTACATAAAGTCACTATAAGCCGCAACTATCTCAATGACACTCAACAACAGTCACAAGGGCCACTGTAGGGACAGTGGTAGTTCAGTGGTATAATATTTTACCTTCCATGCAAGGTCTCACCCATTACCTAGTTGATTCTGACTCATAGCAATTGTATAGCACAGAATAGAATTACTCCTTGGAGTTGAGACTAAATTTTTACTGGAGAAGACACTTTCAGCTTTCTCCCTAGAAATAATTTGTGGATTTGAACCAACACACTTGTAGTTATCAGTGACACACTTAGTCCACTCCACTATCAAGACTCCTTTCATGCATGAGACAAGGTTTTATTCTTTATACATAGCAACCACCCATCTGTCAGTGAGGGTTTAATTATGGCTGTGATGTTAAATAGGTTAGCACAGAGTATCCAGACTTAGATAGTTTTAGTCAGAAAGGTTTAGTAATCTAATTCTGAAAACAAGCCAATGAATACCCAACCGAACACAATGATCCAATCATGGAGATGGTGCAGGAATTAGCAGAGTTTTATTAAATCCTTATACGGTGTGTGTGCGTGTGTGTGTGTGTGTGTGTGTGTGTGTGTGTGTGTGTGTGTGT
>NW_022103942.1:3932432-3954029 GCF_000313985.2 Echinops telfairi | reverse complement strand
GTGTGTGTGTGTGTGTGTGTGTGTGTGTGTGTGTGTGTGTGTGTGTTTTCACTCTTTAGCTTCTTCTGAAGTTATGTTAAGTAGTGTTGAATTTTAAAAGTTCTTACTTACAAACAAAAATTAGGGTTTAACACATATGCTAAATCTTTAACTATATAATAGAGTGGTTTAGACCACAATTTTGGAATGGAATAGATAGATAGAACTGAATCTGTTATACCACCTATTGGCTGTCATCTCAAATAAATTACTTTGTTTTTCCAAACTTTAATTTTTTTTTCATCCAAAATAATAGGAATATCTGTAGACCCCAATTCATAGCACAATTATAAAGATCCCATATTGTTTAAAAAGTGTTTAGAACAAACCTGGCAATTTCATTCACTCAATTTAAGGTACTAAAATTGTTGCAAAACTTTTGAAAAAAATTGATATCGTGGACATAGCCTTTCTTATAATTTGGAAGATTTAGAAATTTGTATACTTACAGGGTTTTTGTTGCTGCTTGAAGGTATGATGAGATCTGTGCCCATAGCAATCCCTTCAGGCAGCAGTTATGATAATGCACTTCAAGTTTCCCATTAACTGAGGCCAAATATGCTGAGCCTTTATCCAGAGAAGATGGCAGCTTTGTGTTGTTTGGATGATCTCATTTGTGTTCTGTTTTGTTTTTTTTTACAGCTAAATAGTCTCTAAACGATTATTCTTTCCCTTAGTATAATAGAAATTAGGAAACACACACATGTCCATGTTGTAGCAATGATGGAAATCTAACCACAATATTGAAAAAACAATGCCTTTCATTTTAGCTGACAGTTTAGAAAAAAATAGTAAGTTTCTTCAATACCTGCTCTCTATCAGTGACTCTACGGGGAAATGAATAAGGTAAAACATAAATTTAAACAAATTTGCATATGACAAAGTACAAAAGGCTTCAATATCCAGAGTAATTTGTCTAACTTCAAAGTCAAACATATTTATCATCTTCATACCAATATGTGAACAATCAACTGCTATATTTTAAATTCCTGAACTAAATATTTTCCAACTTGTGTTATAGAAATATAATAACTCAAGAAATTGAGAATGATAATCCTTTATCTATGTCAAGAAATTTAATAATGCAAGATATTTATCATCTCATGAAAAACTGAAATTAAGAAATTATGGATCACTTTATCCTTCTCGTTTTTCATGATAATTTTGCTAAGGACTGGGGTTATAATGAAAAAGTGCCTGTAACGTACGTTTGAAAGTACCAGAGTCTAGTATAGTCTTAAATTGCTGATAGATTTTATTTATAACAGAGTTATTCTATTAATCATCTCACAATTCCTTAGAGGACAGCTTGTTGCCCAGAGAGGTTTTAAGTTGGTAAAAGTCTATCAAAGATGATGCTCCCATGTAATTACATGAAATACAAATGTACATGCAAACACCAGTGTGGAATTTTTTTTATAGAGAGCCAATCACTAGTTCTTGGTTAGGAAGTGAGGCATGCAGACAACCAACTCTATATCTGGGTCATCAAATTAAGGATTTGTTGAATAACAAGAGCACTGAAAACTATTTCTTGAGGTACTCTGAAGACATAGAAGCAGTTTGAAGCAGTCCCTACCCAGTGGGTTAGCAATCTAATTAAGCACCTAATTTTGAATATTGAGCCCTTGATGTTATCACTTACTAAGCAGATGGCTGATTGCAAGATGGGATGGGAGGAGGTGGGAATAAAAACGTAAAATTTAATAGAAATCACTTGATAAGCCACCCTGATAGTAGAATCTAAAAAAAATCATTTAACAGTGTGAGCTAGGGCTTAATGCTGACCTTTGAGAGTGATCATCACTCTAAAATTATATTATTCTAATTAAATACAGATAATTTGAAAAACATCATAAGTTTCCAGCATCATGTAAGTGGGTTAGGAAAAATAAATTGTGTTAGTTTTTAGTACTTTTATCATCAATTTCTGATTTTCCTTCTGGAATAGTGTTAGGATGGTCTCCTTGGAATCAGCTGCAGCCATATGACTAAGTGTGGTCATTGAAATAAGAGAAAAAAATTACCTGTGTAAGTTTCAGAAGGGAGCTTTAAGAGCCAGTGTGCAATTAATGAAGAGCATGCTCCGCTCTGCTGCAGCAGTGGTCAAAGCCCTAAAGTGCAGGGGATCCAGTAGCTTGAGTAAGAAAGAAACCTTCATGTTTAAGCCACGGAAACAACAGTGGTGTTTGTTTTTACAGTATAATATCCTAATCTATCCTATTACAAGCATAAATAATCCATTTCTAAATAAAAGAAGAAATTATAACCTCATTAAGATGTAGATTTATTTTTATATGAGAAGGAAATGGACATTCTGTCCAGCTCTCTTGTTCACCAATGAAAGGAAAACAAATGAAATGTTAGATGAAAACAAAACCTCACAGATTTGTATCCCAATTTGTTGTTCATGTTCGTATAAATGGATTAGTGCTTAGAATTTAAATTTTATTTAATATATGTATTAGAGGAAGAGAGAAAGTTTTAAATAAAATCCAAATAAAAATACAGAAAATTAGCTTAAGAATTCTCCTAAAGTATTATGTCATAGAAGAAATCAGGCATATAGAAGTGTTGGTGTGCCCTACAACTATGGAATTTTTTTTTTTTCAGCTGGAAATATTTTAAGGGCAGAAAAATCTCTCCCTTGATCTGTCAACAACTTTTTGTTGTTGTTTTAGCATGGTGACATAATTAAGTACACATTATTGACCTCATTTTATGTCACAAATGTAATAATTTAAAACATATCAAAAAGTAAATTTCTACTAAATCATGTCAGTTGCTTGACTGCCATTATAATTTTCTAATTGCTTTCCAATTAGAAAGATATGTACTTTTCTGAAAACAGAACATGAATTACATTTGCAAAGCCTTTGAAGAGAATTGATTAACTTGATCTATTTGTCTTTAATTATCTTATGGATTACTCCACAGTAAGTCTGCCAAATGAAAATAGCATTTTCAAAACATGTTTGGTTGTCCATGTCTATAACATCTATTGAGTACTTACTATGTGCTAAAAGAGGCACACAAATAAATAAAGCATGGTTCCTTTAACTAAGAATGTTAACTGCCCAGCTGTTTAGAATATTTATTGAATAGTAAAATTCATCATAGGTAATTTTTGCCATTGGAAATTATTCAGTATCCCATTAAACTAAAAAATTTAAGTCAAGTCATCACTTTGGGACTTCATACACCCAATAGAGCTCACTAGCTAAAGAATCAAGATTAGAATCTTGATACCGAATTCAAGAATTTATGAGTTATTATAATTGGTACTAGCAATAATGCTGACATTTCTGAAGTCTGACAAGTAAAAGAAAAGTTATTGTTGAACTTCGCTTTAATTATTTTAATAGACAACACACAAGTGTTTCTATTACTTAAATGACAACTAGAAATTGTGTGATCTACACTGGAAAGGATCTGACTATATGAAAAATTAAACAGGGAAATTTCAAAAATTAGATAATATACATAGATCTAGTCAAACAAGGGATGGAGTCCAGAGAAGTTGTCGGAGGCAGCAAGTGCTGAATAAGCAATTCACTGTCATTGAGTCCATTCTGATTGATAGGACACTCTGATCCTATAAGACAGTGTAGAGATGCCTCCATGAGTTTCTGAGACAGTAACTCTTTACGGGAGTAGAAAGCCTCATCTTTCTTTCAATAACAAGTATAGACATGCACATTATAGAATATAGGAAAACAAATGAGTTAAGAAAAATATCACTAGCATGTAACTAACTATGGAAGTGAATTCCCATCTTTATAATCATTGTATGCAGATAGATAACATCTTATCATTCTTTTTTTGTAACTGGCATTTTATCGGTTGTTTTGAGATCAGTACAGAGACATTATGAACAATTTGTACACAATTCTTAGTGCATGTACTAAAATCCTAAAATGGCATGTAGATACAAATTGTTTCTAAATTCCAGTGACTGACTTTCCAGCTTTAAATTTAGAGGCAAATTTTTAAAAAGAGATTATCAAGTACCGTTATCTTCAAATGTTGGTAAACTGTTATATCTTAAGTTCCACTAATTCACAATTCAACGCTACACACACTACACACTCAAATGTTCAATCCTTCACAGCACATAACAAAGTGATCAGGAAAACTGGACTACCATGACCAAAGGTGGTACAGAGTGCACAGTTCTGACAAGAAAGCCAGGGTGACAGAATGGTTTTCAGACACAATTCTATTAAGAAAACAAATGTGGAAACAATTTTAAATGTTCAAGTCATACAAGTGCATGACAGTGACTCCAAATTTCCATTAAGTATGTTCTGTATTAGGGATACAAAAACTCCCCTCCCCCATCCCATGGGATGTCATGTTGACACCCAAGACAGCCAAATCTTTCCACAATTCAACATCCCACTATTTTCTGGGGTTGTACTAAAAAATAAACAACCAGTAAGTGATTTCACATCTTACTATTTAAAAACTTGCATTTACAAAATAGTTGATAAAAATATTCCTCTGGATTGTACAAGAAGGAGGATAACAGGGCCCACTGATCAGACTTGGCTTCTTTTTCTCCTGCTTCAACACAGGCTGGACTCTCCTCGTGTTTCATTTCTCCATTTTCAGCAGGTGAATCTCCTTTAGTTTCTTGGTCAGCTACTTCAGTCTGCTTTCCCTTTGCTCCCCTTTTCCCTTTTGTTTGCACTTGTTTGTCCAAAGATGTATCCTCTCCTGCTGCCTTTTTGGGCTTTGTCTGCAGGCACGGGTTTCGCTGACAACCTCTCAGATCTACTCTTCAGCTCCTCCTTCACTGCCCCTTTCTTTTGGGCATCTTGGCTGTGGGGAGGGCTCTTGCAGGATGCCTTCGGACCACGGGGCACTGAGAGTTTTCTCAAAGCTGGATTGCCTGCCCACCACCCCAGATGCTGGGACCCACCAATATCTTATCATTCTTATACAATGGTTATAAGAATCAGAATTCACTTCCATTGTTATTTATGAAGCAGTGGTTCCATGACTTGTCTGTCCATCTGTGTGTTGTGGTGACTTGCATGTTGCTATGATGATGGAATTCATTACTGGAATTCAAATACCAGCAAGGTCACCCAAGGTGATCCATTTTTCAGTAGTGCTTCCAGACTAAGAACCAACTCTGAAGAAGAAATAGCTTGTCCATTTCATAGGAATTAGTCACTAAAACTATGAATAGCAGAAGAGCATTGTCAGATACTGAAACCTTCATATACAGCAGCAGAACATTGTCAGAGATAATGCCTGAAGATGAGCCCCACAACTTGGAAGGCACTCAAAATACGACTGAGGAAGAATAGGCTTCTTAAAGAGAAATCAACCATAATGATATAGATGAAATAAAGCCTTCCAGTCCTTCATTTGCTGATGGGTCAAGACTCAAAATAAGAATGTGTTAGTCTGGGCACTTTAGAGAAACAAATCCAAAGAAACTCATGTATAAGAGAAAGTTTTATATAAAGATTAAGAGCACATCAAGAAAACATCCCAACCCAGTGCTGCCCAAGCCCACAAGTCCATCATTAACCCATATGTCCGACACCAATCCACAAAGTCCTTCTCCATCTCACAAAACACACACAATGATGCTGTGCAGGAGAAAAGCTGAATCAGTGAACATGTAAGCATCTCAGTGCTGGCAGGGGTCTCCACACAGCTGCTCCAGCACACAAGGCTGCATCGGGGTAGGTCCACGTGGCTTCTCCTCAGGGATGTCTTGCAGGAACTGAGCCTTGCCAGCTAAAGCAGGGAACTAGCTAAGGCAGCTACACCCTGGTCTGGCCATCAGAAAGCAAGAGACCCAAGAACACGAAAGGCGAGGCTCACTGAGCCATTTATCCCTACGCCCTTCAATTAACCCCACATGTATTTATTGACCAGGTTGGCACACTAAACTAAATACCTCAGAGAAGAAACATCTGCAAATAACTTTTAATAATTGGGACTTATAATGCACAAAGTATAAATCTAGAAAAATTGGAAGTCATCAAAATTGAAATGGATTGCATAAGAATAGTTATTCTAGGCAGTATTGAGCTGAAATGGACTGGTATTTCTCATTATGAAACAATCTTATTGTTTACTATAGCAGGAATGACAAATTCAAAAGGAATGTTGTGGTGGTTATATAACCGTTTGCCAAATTAAGAGGATTAAGAATGAAGGGGTAGAGTGTAGCCTGTCAAGCAGTTCATTGCCACTGAGAACTCTGGGTGGGCATTGCCTTATCTTGAGGATTCTGGGAACTCCTGTATTCCTTCTTCAAGGTGGGAAACACGCTCTCTCTCTGTTCACTCGCTCGGGAACATTGCAGCTGACAAGACACATGAAGCTACACTAGTACCCTGACCTGGATGAGCCACATAGAGACCCCTGCCAGTGGTGAGATGCCTACAATGCCATTGAATCCACAAGATTTCCCAACTTCTGGCCTGTGATCTGCCTGCCAAAGGCATCATTGCATGTGTTTTGTGAGTCTTAAGAAGATTTTATAGATTGGTATTGGACATTGGGCTATTATTGGACTTATGGACTTGATATGGTCTGGGCTGGGATGTTTCCTTAATATACAATCGCTCTTTATATAAAGCTCTTTCTAATATAAATATGAGTGTCTGTGAATTTTTTTCTCTATTCAACCCAGACTAACACAAATGTTCTCACATTTATAGTCAAAAGGAGCATTTCAAGATATATCATGAAATACAATGCTGTCTATAAATTGATATCTATCTGCAAACAACCAAATCCAATTAGTAGAACTATATTTTCAAATTACTGACCAAACATAAAAACCAATGTTGAAGAAACTGAAGAATTCTAGCAAGGTTTTAATTATCAAGTTGATCAAACATGCAATCAGCTTTCATGGAAAAATATTGTCAATTGAAATGTAAAGGCTAAAAACAAAAAGAAAGAAAAAGTAAGTGAAATTATGGACTTGGTGATAGAAACAAAGCTGAGATCACACAATAAAATTTTGCGAGAACAATGGCTTCTTCATTTGCCTTTTTAAAACAGCATAGTGACTATACAAATGGATTTCACCAAACAAAATACACAAAATTCTATGGGGAAAGTCAATGGACAAGCTAAAGTTCACTAATAAAACTGAGGCCAGGAGTTGACTGCAGAAAAGCCATCAATTGCTAATAAGTAAGATGTGGTTGAAGTAGAGGAAAATTAAAACAAACCCATTAGAGACAATATATATGTTGTTGTTAGATGCCTCCAACTCAGTTTCAATCATAGCCAACCTGTGTACAACAAAACAAAACACTTTCTAATTCTGCAACATCTTCACAATTGTTGCAGCCACTGTACCAATCCATTTTGTTTAATATATTCCACTTTTTTCACCACCCTGTACTTTAGCAAGCATGGTGTCCTTTTTCAAAGATCACATGCAAAATACGTGAGTAGAGGTCTCACCATCCTTGCTTCTAAGATACATTCTGTCTATCATCCTTTCAAGATAGATTTGATTGTTCTTTTGGCAGTCCATGGCATTTTCAATATTCTTTTCCAGCATAATTTAAATGCACTGTTTCTTCTTTGGTCTTCCTTATTCATAGGCCAGCTTTCCTATATATAGTAGTGATGGAAAATACCATTGCTTGAATCAGGCCACTTTAGTTCTCAAAATGACATCCTTGCTCTTGAACACTTCAAAGAAGTCTCATGCTGCAGATTTACTCAAAAAAAGGCATCCTTTGATTTCTTAATGGCTACATCCATGAACATTGATTGTGGAGACAAGTAAGTTGAAATCCTTGGCAATTTCAACATTTTTCTCTATTTATCATGGTGTTACCTGTTGGTACAGTTGTGAAGGTTTGGATTTTCTTTTCATTGAGTTGTAACACATCTTGAAGGCTATAATCCTTGATATTAATCAGGAAGAACTTCAAATATGTCATATGCATATCATAGGTTGCTAGTGTCTGGAAGCTCCCTGTCAGTATATTGAAACAACCATTATTAAATGATCTCCAGCAAACTTTTACTTTTATTTGATAACAATGATATTACCATTTAATTTGCACATTCTGTTGCATCACCTTCTTTGGAAAGAACACAAATATGGATCGCTTCTAGTCCAAATTTTACTGGCACCTTTGAGTGAGTGATTCCATTGCTTCATCAGCATGTTGAAACATGTCAATGGGTATTCCATCAATTGCCAAACATTTCTTTTTGGCTAATGCCTTCATGCTTCTTGGAATTCTTCCTTCAGTAATATTGATTCTTGTTCATATGCTATCTCTTAAACTATCTGAATGTCAACTAGATTTTTTAAATACAGTCTTTAATAAAGACTACAATATAGTCTTTACAACTTCTTTTGATTGTTACTGAATTGTTGAATATCTTTCAAATAGAATTTACATTATTCCAACTCAAGGCTTGAAATATTACTTATTACTTCAGTTTAAAATATAATGAGTGTATTCTTCCTGACCTTAATAAATACATCCTGAATTTTGAGAACATTTCAAGAATAGATTTGACTCAATAGGTACTAATGACAGAAGACCTGTCAAGCTGTGGGATGTCAAGAACATCATACATGAAAAATAAATAAATAAAATTGGCCATGGGGCCAGAACCCTTTGCAATGTCCATCTGTGCTTAAGTTTGGCAGATACCATCTGCCTCAACAATGCCCCCCACCACACACACATACCAAGAAATGGGCTTAGGCCAGGGGCAGCAGTAGAAGAAAGAGAAGATGGTCAGAAACATACTTTTCGACTAAAAAATAAGAAAGGAGCAAAGCAACAGAAGTTTGCCAAGGCTGTTATTCATCAAGTTAAGTTTGGCTAACAAAATCCAGACAGGTAGCACAAAGTGAAGCTGTAAAGTAATTGAAGAAAGATGACAATAAGAAAGAATTACAGGAGCTAAATGATGTATTCAAAGTTGCCTTTGCTGTTCAAAAACTAAGTAAAGGGCAGATCCCAAATCTGTGGTATATGTATTCTTCAAGTAAGGACAGTGCACTAAAGGAGTTAAGTGCACTCTCATAATTTGACTCCAGAGACAAAATGTAAAATGTGAAGAGATGAAGACCTGAAAAAGATACCTGGATAATTGGGATGAGAAAAAAGTGGAAGAAGTATTGAACAAAAATCTTGATGAGGAGGAAAAGAAAAAATACAAAAACTCAAATAGTGTGCAACCATTTCCTTGATGTTATTGAAAACGAGTATGATTGGTTTGGGGTATACCCTGGAGGGTGTGATATGTGTAAGTATCATCATGAACTTCCCTCTGGATTTGTGTTGAAAAAAGACAAAAAGAAGAGAATAAAGGTGAAATTTCATTAGAAGATTTCATTGAAAGACAGCGCTCTACCCTAGGTCCAAATGTTACTAAAATCTTTTTGCATGGAAAACAATGAAAATACAAGAAAAGATTGATAAAGTTGAGCAAGTTATGGAAAGAAGAAAAGTGGACTTCAAAGCAGGGAAAGCACTAGTGATCAGTGGTCGTGAGGTGTTTGTATTTTGTCCTGAACTGGTTGATGATGATGATGAAGAAGCAGATGATACCCATGACACCCAAGGAATAGGTGGTGATTAGGCTGATGATTCTGTGAATGTAAAAGCCTGTACATTCCAAGAGATGATGACAAGGTAGGTATTATAGTAGCCAGTCTTAAAAGATTCAGCACATATACTTCATAAAAGGATGAAAATAAATTAAGTGAAGCTTTCAGAGGTAGGGCAGAAAATGTGTAGAGAAGTGAGTTGGAAGAGGATAACAAAGGAGAGGTACAGGAAAATGGAGCCATTAATGCTGTTCCTTTTGATGAAAACATTTTCACTGGGGAAGATTTGGATGAACTAATGAAGAAGAATTAAACACACTTGATTTAGCAGAATAACACCAAACAAGTTGAACAAATGAAGTCAGCTCAACATGAGTTGAAAATAACTATATTCCAATAGGTTCCCCCTTTCTCCTCCTTCTCCCACCACCTTCCTCTCACTCTCATGGTATCACTACTCCCATTACTGTTCCTGAAGGGTTTATCTGTCCTGAATTTAGTATGTCAAGAACCAGAGTACATGCTCTGGTCTAGCAGGATTTGTAAGGTAGAACTTGGGTCATTGTAGTTAGGAGGAAGCATTAAAAACTAGGGGGATGTCATCTGTTTTTTCCATGCTATACAGTACCTTGGCTGGCTCATCCCTTTCTTCTGAGCTTTTTGTGAGGGAATGTCCAATTGTTTACAGATGGGCTTTGGGTTTCCACTCCGAACCTCCTTGTTTACATCAATATGATTGTTTTTTTGGGGTCTCCTGATGGGTGATACCTGATCACTTTGACACTTTGTGATCACACAGGCTGGTGTGCTTCTACCATGTGGGTTTTGTTGCTTCCCTGTTAGATGTCTGCTTATTTAACTTAAAGCCTTTAAGACCCAAGACTCTATCTTTTGATATCTGGATACCATCCACTTTCTTCACCACATTTGCTAATTCACCCATTTTGTCTTCAGCTATTGTGTTAGGAAGATGAGCATCACAGAATGCCAGGTTATTATAACAAAGTGTTCTTGCATTGAGGGAGACTTGAATAGAGGCTTAATATCCATCTGATACCTTGATATTTAACATATAAATACATGTAGATAGACCAATATTCCTATCATTACATATTAAAATACTTACATATATACATACCTGTATCTATACCTCTATAAATATCTGTTTGCTTCCCATTACTTTCCTCTCTTTCTTTTAACTCTCCTCCTGTCATTATCATGTTCAAACTTCATTCGGCTCTCAATAATTCCTCTCAGCTACATTGCACTTGATCAAACTCTACCAGGTGTTCTACACCCTCCTCTCCATCAATTTTAGACCTCTTGTACTTCCCTTCTCCCTGAGTTTTTTGGCTTCCCTCTCTCCTTTCCCTCACCTCCTCCTCTCCCATCTCTCCCCCATAGACATCAGCCACGTTATTTTCTTACGATTGTTTATCCTGCTTATCTTATATAAAGAGACTTCAAAACAAAGCAAAACAAGAAAACTATAAATAATTCCAGGTTTGTCTGCTGACCTATATGAATGTTTTCCTATCACATCTGGTGAGGTGCTAAGCCTTGTCCCCCAAGTCAGAAGCCTATCTTCGGGATTCTTTGGAGACTTGGTTTCTTTGCTCCCCTTGCTACTCTATTGTGCTCCCTTCAATTTTTGCTCCATTGTGGTGGGCTCATACTGGACACAATTCCCACACTTGGTCTCCAGTGCTGTACCCCAAAGTTCTGTGTGTCAGTGAGGGGACAAATTGTCTCCTGGTGGGGCTGGCCCTATGGTCCTCTCTCTGCATTGGTTGCAAGGGAGACAAACAACAGAAACATGGGTGAAGGGAGACAGGGGATGGTGTAAGATATGACAATAATAAAAAAAATTAATTTATCAAGGGTTCATGAGAGTGGGAGGGTGGGCAAAGGCAGGAAGAAAAGAGGAGCTGATACCAAGGGCTCAAATAGAAAGAAAATATTTGGAAAATTATGATGGCAATGTATGTACAAATGTGTTTGATACAATTGATGTGTGGATTGTTATAAGAGCTGTAAAAGCCCGCAATAAAATGATTTATAAAAAAATTAAAGCAAGAAATCACTACATAACTTTTTACACCTAGAATTCTTCAACAGAATATGTTTATTTACCGTGCTGATTATGGTGGGCTAACCCTATCCAAGAAAAAAAAAAAGAAAATGAAATGTTCTCCCCACACCTTCTCTGCTGACTTTGACTACATCCAATAGTAAATTCAGATTATTTCATAATAAATTGAAATGTAATGGTCATTTCAGAAAATGGTTGAGGGTTATAACTGTTCACTCACAGTAGAAGTGTAACTGCTTTTCCAATTTTTTGTATTCGTTGGGCATATGTTATTACCAGTTGCAAGAGAAATCTAAATATAAAACATCTTTCATTTAATGCTGTTGTTAAGTGATTTCATTTTCTTTATATTTATATATTGAAAAGACTGCCAAAAATTGATCACTCTATTGCATAACAGGAATCCCATATGCAGAGTCAGAGTTGTGTCATCTTTGGTCAATCAGATGAACATTTGAGATGGACCTTGTTTGATCTAAGAAGATCAGCTGTGATATCTTGTGTTAACTGTTTAATTTGTTTTACTTCATTTTTACTAATAACGTTGTAAATAAAGACTGTCATACAATAAAATCTAAACATAAAAATTATTGAAAGGAGAGCAAAAGAGCAAAGATCAAAGTGGATGTCAGAAGAGACTCTGAAACTTGCTCTTGACCTTAGAATTACCAAAAACAAATGGAAGAAATGGGTCAGTAAAAAAATCAAAGGACAGCTCTAGAAGAAAAATAAAGTATAATAAAATGTGCAGGTGATGGACATAGGATCATGGCTGCCAGAGAACAAGCTTGGAAGATCTCTTCAGCAGCTATGATAGGGATTCCACTAGAAGGGGTGCCCCGAACTCCCTGGGAATGAGAACATTAATTTAAAAGCTAAGTACATCAAAGTTTCTTAAAATGGGAGATTGAGATCACCTGCTAACAGATTCTTCTTTAACAGTAACCGTACCCAGAAACTGCTTCTCAGCAAGCTCCCCTTCCCCAACATAAGCAGACTCTTCCTAGCCCAACCAGCTCCAACGTTTTTCCACATTCTTCCTGAGCATAGGTGCAAAATTCCTCAAATAAATTATGGCAAATAAAATCCAACAACATGTCAAAAAATAATAATTCATCATAAACAAGGAGTGTTTATGACAGGGATGCCAGGATAGTTAAATATTTTTAAAAAACAGTCAATCTAATCCAGCACATAAACTTAAAGAATAAGAAACACATGACAAAATCAATAGATGCAGAAAAACATTTGACAATGTCCAGCATCTATTTGTAAAAACAAAAAAAAAGTCAATAAAATAGAAAATAAGGGAAATTCCTCAAAAATAATAAAGGGTATGTACAAAAATCCAATGCCAATATCACACTCAATGGGGAAAACTAAAAACATTTTCCCTGAGAATGGGAACTGTCCAAGGATTATCCCTATTTCTACTGTCATTCAATATAGTATTGGAAATCTTAGTCAAAACCATTAGACAACGGAATGAAATCAAACACATAAAATTAGGCAAGTAAGACATGAAACTCTATTTTCAGATGATTTTATTTTATATAGAGAGAAGCCCTAAGTATTCTGCAAAAAGACTGTTGGAAACAATTGAGGGATTGTTTGGAAAATATTGAGGGATAGTAATTCCAATTGATTGGAAACAATTGATGGATAGTAATGTAATAAAAGATTAACAAACAGAAATGAATTGGATTCCTATACACAAGTGAAGAGAGCTCCAAAACAGACATCAAAAAACAATAGCATTTACAATAGCTTCACAAGAGATGAATATCTTAGGAATAAAACTAATGCAAAGCAAGAGACTTGTACAAAAAAAAACTACAAAAATATTACAAGAATCCAAAAGACAAATGAAAGAATATCACATGTTCATGGATAGGAATATTTAATATTCTAAAAATGTAAATATTACCTAAGGCTATCTACAAATAAAATGCAATTCCAATACAAATCCCAAATTAGTTCTTTAAAAAAAAAGAAAAACTAATTACAAACTCCATATAGATAGGAAATAGGCTCAGGATAAGTGAAGAACTTCTCAAAAAGAAGAATAAAACCGGGGCCTTGCACTACTAGAACTAAAAACCTATTACACGGCCCTAGTGGTCAAAAAAGCCTTATACTTGTATAATGATAGATATATAGACCAATAGACCAGAATAGATAACCTAGAAATGAAATCATGCATCCACAGGTCCTTTTACAAAGGACCAAAACGCATATGGGAAAGGATACCCTCTTTAACAAATTATGCAGGAGACATTAAATCTCTGTCTGCAGAAGAATTAAAGTAGACTCATACCTCACCTCATGCAGAAAAACAAATTTTATGTAAATTAGAGACCTAAAAATAGACTGCAGAGCTATAAGGATCATCAATGATAAAATTGGGACAAATTTAGGGGCCCTATTGTAGGATATACACATGCTACTGAATATAATAAAAGTACATACTTTGAAAGACAAAAGAAATATCTAGGACCTATTAAAAATAAAACACTTCTGCTATCAAAAGAGTAAAATGAGAGCTCACAGATAACGAAAAAAAGCTTTAGCAAAAGCACAACAGTCAAGAAAACAATTACTAATACCTATAGAATTGTGAAACATCTCAATTGAAAAAAAAAAAACTTCAACTAAAAGATGAGGGGATGGGAATAGACAATTCACCAGGGACAGCACTAGAATGGTTAGCAACCACATGAGGAGATGCAAATAAAAACAAAGATGAGATATCACCTATCACCCCCACCACCAAATAGCGTAATTTAAAAAACAGAGAAACACAAATGCTGGACAGAGTGAGGGGAGTCTAGAATTCATAGACACTGTTGATAGGTTTGTAAATATGTACAACCATCGTGGAAAACAATATGGTACTACAGAAGCAACCGGGAATAGAAATTCCACATGACCCAGTAATACTTCTGATGGTCATATACTCCAAAGAAGTAAGAGACAGAACATGAGCAGAGGTATGCGCTCTCATTTTCATTGCAGCACAGTTCACAATAGCAAGAATTTGGAAATAGCCCAGATGCCTATCAGAAGAATGGATAAAGAAACTATGGTACGTGCATGCAGTGGAATATTATGCATCCCTAAAAAAACAGTGCCAAAACCATGAAACACCTCATGTCACACAGATGGACCAGGAAACCATTATGCTTAGAGTAGTTAGTAAATCACAAAAGAACAAATATTGAATGAGAGCACTACTATAAGGATAAATACAAAGAGGAAGACAGGCTTCTACACTCTGGCCATGCCATTTTCTTATTTTGTCTTCTAAGCAACGAGGTAGTAAGTCTGCCTAGTTCGCATGAACCATCTATCACCTCCTTTATTTGTACAACTTCAAAACCACTGAGACAGAGGAGGCTTAATCTCAGCTGGGGTCTGGTTTTCAAGACAGAGATGACCAATCAACTCCTGCATAAACATTGCTCTAAGGTCACCTCAAATCAACATAATGATAAGCAAACTTTACTGGAAATTCAAGTGAAGATGTGTGTGTATGGGGGAGCATGTCTTTCTCAGAGAAAGCTATTAAATTTCTGTTGGTATGTAAACTTGATGGAGCAAGTTACTCTCATGGGGAAAAAAAGCTTAACAATACTTATACAGAACCTAAGGGGAGAATATGCCAAATATTTTCTTCTTAATTAGACACCTTTGACCTAGTTTCCATGTAGTCCATGATGACTCAGGCCACATGCTATAGACAACTGGGACTTTAGAGTCTGTATTTTTGAGGCAAACAACACCCTTCAGAGGTCATCAGAAGGATTCAGTGCAGAAACTCCACTAAGTGAATTGACTTTACCTTAAATTCACCTGTAGCAGATTTAAGGACCTGACATACTCCCCCGGACTAAAGGACCTGTACTTACATGCACTAGTGTGAGATGAAGCAGATGACTGCTATATTGAGGTTATCGAATTGATGGTCTTTGAGCTTTGGTTCCAATCTTTTGCATTGAAAGTGCCCATGAATGGTGGCCCAGAACTATCATAATGAACTATTTTAATGTTTTCTTTGTTATTTTATGACATATATTAGTCTGGCATGCCTTTGTAAATAACTGTTACTGAAAGTTTTGTCCTATCCCCAACCCTCATTGTTCATGGAATTAGTGTATAGTCACTTAAGGTTCTAATCTTTATAAGTCAATACTTCATGTACTGTGGTAAGGAAATCCATCATATATATATATAAAATTCCCTTTTCTTAACAGTGTTTTAAATTCTATGCAATTGGTTAAATTAATACCGCGAATCGAATTACTTTATGCTCCATGAGGATAATGGTCTCTCAAAAAATGATAATGATATCTCTAAAGTAAATCAAAGACATATAAAAACCATAGATGGATTTTGGTGTCACACTTAATCATAGCCCTAATTTAAAACATATAGTTTTATGACATGGCCCTGCTTGATGCTCATTCTCATGAAGAGATCACAGAACATATGAGTGCTATAGCAAAGTGTCATGAAGAAACCAGATGGTGTCCAGCTATCAGAAAGAATAGTGTTTGGTGTGCTAAAGGCTTGCCTTAATCAAGAAGCCATCTAAGTGAGTCATCAACTAAGTTAACATGGAAGAAGCACACCAGCCTCTGTGATCCAAGGATTGTAAATCATAAAATCCAAATCCATAGGAGAGTATGGTATCAGAGCTTAAATTCTGAACTCCCTGTTTGCAGAAAGCTATGGATGACAGTGGAAGCCACAAATCTATTTGCAGGATCTCCGCATAGATAAGGCCTCCTGTGGGTTCCTTCTGATCATAGTCCAGGGATGTGAATAACTTTGTAATCAGACAGAGAACATTATAAAATTGATTATGGAAGGTGTAATTAGGTTAAATTTGCTGAACAAAACCTCTTTAGAGTATTGAAGAGCAAGGATGTTACATTGAGGACTAAGGTGCACCTGACCCAAGTCATTGTATTCTCCATTGCACCATATGCATGTGAAAGTTGGATATTAACTAAGGAAGATTTAAGAAGAATTGATGCATTTGAATTATGGTGCTGAAGAAGAATATTAAAAGTGTCATGGACTGCTAAAAGGACTAGGAAGATGTAAGACCAGAGTACCCCTTAGAGCCAAGGATGACACGACTTGTCTTACACACTTTGGAAATATTGTCAGGAGAGACCAGTGTCAGGAGAAGGACATCATGTTTGGTAAAGTGGAAGGGTGACAAAAACGAGGAAGGCCCTTGATGAGAGAGATTGACAGAGTGGCTACATCAATGGGATGTACATTGGGATATACATGTACAATGGGATATACATCAGGCATAAGACCAATTGTGAAGTGGCACAGGACCATGCAGGGTTTCATTTCGTTAGGCATAGGGTTGCTATGGGTACAAGCCAACTTTTGGTTTCTAACAACAGTTAGGTTGAAATGTAACACCTTGTTATTTGATCTCCTTTTTGGTTTATTTTAAAGTTATTTCAGTTTATAATTTTTCTGCTTTTATATTGAAGTTTTACTGTTTAGTTATTGTTTTGGGTTTTTTTCTTGCTTGCTTTTGTTTTGTATAATTTTCTGTATCTGAAATCTAGGATAGCATGTTAGTCCAGGTAGACTAGAGAAACAAATCCAGGGAGATTCATATATGTCTGAGAAAGAACAATTGTATATTGAGAAAAATCTCAGCCCTGTCCATATCAAGTCTCTATAATCGATATTAAGCCAGATGTCTGATAGCAGTCTGTAAATTCCTCTCCAAACTCATGCAACACATGCAATGATGTAGAATGCAAGAAGATCTCAGACCAGTGGGTGGAATGTCTTGTGGATTCAATGATGGTGGAAGCATCTTAGCGCTGGTGTGGGTCTCCATGTGGCTCCTCCAGCTCCAGGGCTCTGGTTCTACCAGCGCAGCTCCATGTGACTTGTCAACAGGAACGTGTAGCAGAGAGTATGTCTGGCCTCCAGTGAGCTATTTATCTCTGTAGCGCCTCCAAATGAAGGAATCAAGCTATGGCCTGATTGACAGGCTAAACACCAGCTCTTCTATTTTAATAGTCTCAAGTTGACACCAGATTATGTAGCTATCACAGATAGGTAAAACTACATAGACAGTAACTGGATTCATAATTACCTAGGAACATGGCAGAGTAGGTTATGAGAAAATGTGGAGCTAAGAACCAGAACTGCAAGAAAGAAGAAAATATTCTGATATTGATTGATGATTGCACGAGCCTTCTGAATATGGCTGAACTATTGAATTTTGTGATATGTAGAAAAAATTGGTTCAAAGACCTAAAATTAGAAAGTAAAAAAATGAAGATCACACACAGCATATCTTAAGCCAGAGAACTGAAGAAAAGAACGTCAAGCCTGATGTTTTCATATTAAAAAATTAGGTGTTTGGGAAAAATTATATGAGCAACACACTGAATAACACAAGAAGCATCAAAAAGAAAAAAAAAAAAAACACAGAGGGGGAAAAACAGGTATGGTATAGAAGTGAATCAGGGATCCCTGAGCCCAGGTCAGAGTTGACATAGTTCCATACCTGAAGGTCCCATTGTTTGTGTGCTGTTTCTTCCCTGATACACAGATACCATAGTCCCCCCAGCGGGGGGGAGGGAGCATGTGAGAGAACTATACTGGTCCTACCATAGGCTGAACTTTTACTTATGGCAAGTAGCCTTAGCCCATTCTGGTAAAAAGATACCAGTTGTGGGAGACCTACAAAGATTCCTTAGCCAGACTCGCCTAGAGACCCTACATTTGGACACACATCATTCTGTGTTGATAAAACTATTCAGTTCCAATTTTAAAATCAATCAATGGTCCATGTTTAACAGTATTGGCTACAATAGTAGCTCATCTGTGCACACAAGGCAACAAAAAATATTTGCTTGGAGGTACTTCAGAAGGAAAAACTGTAATTCAGCAATGGTTCGAATGTACAGTAACTCAAGTAGATAGACATTCCAATAAAGGCAAAGTCTGCCCACTGAAGAAGGATCTTAATTTATATATTGAAGATTAAGTCTACTTTACAGGCTATAACTGTACCTTAGTGAATATTCTTTCAAACTATGACTTCCTCACTTTGTAGTTGACCTGACAGTCCAAGAAAAGGTGAAATACCTTAACGTGTCTCACTGGTTTTGTCACATTCAGCATTACCTAGGTCTAAAGTAACATCTCCCTATTATTGTCGTTATCAAGAAAAGAGTATGTGTCGATTCCCATTAGAAGCCACCCAGGCCTTACAGAAGAGTTATTAAAAATGTTTCAAGTGAAAAACTTGCTTCTTGCCCACAGGACTAACATAAATTGATAGACATCCATTATTTGTCAACCTACAAATGCATTTTTGAAAATGTATACCTGTGTTTGTAAGTTTTGCTTGTTCTTTAGTTGAAATTTCGTAACTATTTTATGTAAAAAATTCAACTGTTGTCAAAAATGTAAGTTGGAATCGAGTTATAAATTGCCTTATTTTGTAGGTGAAATTTAAAGAAAGCTGAAAATCAATGGCTTCATCTATAAGGAAAAAGGCAGGTAGTGCTTCTCATTGTTGACACATTTAGCTATTTATTGACTTCGGTTTCAGATTTTAAAATCTGCCCCTCCCCCCATGGTTATATAGCTAGTTCTTCTTATTATTGTTACTGGAGCATCAGGTTCCTGCCTTCCTAAAATAAAAATTTGCTTTAAGAAGCACGGAATTGGGTTTTACACTTAGAGAATGATAATGAGAAGCTCCTGGGAGAGAGCGAGGCTGCTGCACCAAATCATCATGACAGGCTCTTGGTGCTTCTTTGCCTGCCCACTTGCGTTGAGACATTCTTGCAGAAGACACTGTTGGGGAAATTCTGAGGGGGTATCAAGTGTTTCAATGAAATGTAGTCCCAAGATATTGCATTGACACTCTTCATGCGTGGTCCAAATCTCCACCTTTGCTCCCATATCCTACCACATTTTCATCTATAATAAATTGTGCCAAGGAAAAGGAAGAGAGATAGACTTGTTCTAAAATATATATGTGAGTTAGTAAATGTGTTTTAAAATAAAGAACACAGAGGTAATACATAGTCAATGTGCCAAAAAGAACTAGTCACAGTCAACGATTTCAGAGGTAGTATATGTTCAACAACTGATTGGACTAAAGGAAGAAGTACAAGCTCCACTGAAGGCATTAGCTAAAAACAAGACTCCAGAAATTGACAGAATTCTAATTGACATATTTCAACAAGATGATGAAACACTGGAAATACTGACCTATTCCAAAAATTTGGATAACTCTTCGCTAACTGACTGGAAGAGATCCATATTTGTACCCATTCCAAAGAAAGGTGACCCAACAGAATGCTCAAATTATCATTTGCTTCTCATTCCAGTAAAATTTTTACTCGAGATCTTCTAACAGTGGTTGCAGCAGCATGCTGATAAAGAGCTGCCAGAATTCAGGCCAGATGGAGAAGAGGACGTTGAAAAAGGGTTATCATTGCTGATGTCAGATGAATCGGGTTGAAAATATAGAATTCCAGACAATGTTTGTGTGTTTTACTGATTAGGCAAATTTATTTACTATATGGATCAAAACAAACTACGGATATCACTGAAAAGAAGGGGAATCCCCATCGTGCTCATGTGTAACCTGTATACAGATCAAGAGGCAGTTGTGCGAACAAGAATAGAATACTTCATAGTTTAAAAATCAGGAAAGATGTGTGCTAGGGCTGTGTCCTCTCACCATACTTATTCAATCTGTATGAGTATGTTGAGCAAATAATCCACTATATGCATACATACAGGGCATCCTGATTAAAAGAAAGGTTATTAACAACTGGTGATATGCAGATAACACAAGATTGTTGACTGAAAACTGAGAAAGAACTGAAGCACTTGCTAGTGCACATCAAGGAGTGCAACTTTCCATCTGGATTGTAGCTCCATGTAAAGTAAGCCAAACTCCTCACAATTGGGCCAATCTAGGTAATATGATAAATGGAAAAAGATTGCAGTAGTCAAGGTTTTTGTCTTGCTTGGACCCACAATAAATGCTAATGGAAGTACCTTTCAAGAAAAAAGTTCCATCGTTCTGAGTAAATTACTACATGAGAACACTTTAAAATGTTTAAAAGCAAGGATGTTATTTTGAGGACTCAGGTAGTTCTGACTCAAGCCATAGTATTTCTTCCCTTTCTCTTTCTTTCTCTCTCTTTTATTCATAATCTTAGCCTTCTCTTTTTAAAAACTGAAACAAGTGTACAGGGTTTTTAAAAAATCATTTTATTAGGGGCTCATACAACTCTTATCACAATCCATCCATACATCAATTGTGTAAAGCACATTTGTACATTCATTGCCCTCATCACTCTCAAAACATTTGCTCTCCACCTAATGCCCTGGCATCAGCTCCTCATTTTCCCCCTCCCTCCCTGCTTCACCCTCCCTCATGAACCCTTGATACTTTATAAATTATTATTTTCTCATATCTTGCTCTGTCCAAAGTCTCCCTTCACCAACTTTTCTGTTGTCTATTCCCCAGGGAGGAGGTCACATGTAGATCATTGCAATCGGTTCCCCCTTTCCAACCCACCCTCCCTCTACCCTCCCAGTATTGCCACTCACACCACTGGTCCTAAAGGGATCATCTGCCCTGGAATCCCCGTGTTTCCAGTTCCTATCTATACCAGTGTACATCCTGTGGTCTAGCCATATTTGTAAGGTAGAATTGGGATCATGATAGTGGGAGGGGGGGCAGGGGGAAGAAGCATTTAGGAACTAGAGGAAAGTTTTATGTTTCATCATTGCTGCATCACACCCTGACTGGCTTGTCTCCTCCCTGAGACCCTTCTGTAAGGGAATGTCCAGTGGCCTACAAATGGGCTTT
>NW_022103942.1:3924878-3931517 GCF_000313985.2 Echinops telfairi | reverse complement strand
CTGTGGATCCCATTGTTTTCTCCTCCAGATTGTTCATCCAGCCTATCTTATTTAGACAGACCTGAAGAGACAATAACATGCACAAAAACAAGGCAGAGCAAAACCAAGCCACAATGTACAACAAAAAAAAACAACAACAAACCAATGACAAAAAAACAAACAAAACAAAGCACAACAAGAAAGAAAAGCTTGTAGTTAGCTCAAGGACTGTTTGTTTTTCTTTAGGATTGTTTTCCAGTCCAGTCTGTTGGGGCACCAAGCCCTGGCCCCAATGTCCACCTTAATCATAAAATTAATACAGAAATAAATGAAAAGTTATTTCTATAGCAAATCCTGTCTGGATCAACCTTCTGAACCTGTAAAATAGCCAAAAAGAGACTAGGTTTTTTAACTCTTAACCTTGTGGATATGGAGTTGCATATAATTATATATACAAAAGTCAATCCCTGGGGAATGGATATAAAAAAATCCATTTAAGAAAAGTATTAAGAATTTTAAAATCTAAACATTTCAGACAAGGCTACCTAAGATACCTTCCCACACTTTTAACTTAAACACAACCATACACATCTGTAGACAGCCCACAGAGCAAAATGAATGTCCTTTAATTTTAGTTTATGTAGAAAATTGTCGTGTAAATTTCAAACTTTGCATTACAAAATGACAACCAACAGTTTTGTTCATTTCATCAATGCTTATGAGTTCCACTTTGCAAATACAAATAAGGTTATCCCATGTTCAAAAAGCAAGACACTTGAGGGATAGTAAAACTCTTATCACAATCCATACATCCATCCATTGTGTCAAGCACATTTGTACATTTGCTGCCCTCATCATTCTCAAAACATTTGCTTTCTACTTCAGTCCTTGGTATCAGCTCCTCATTTTTTCTGCTCCCTCCCTGATCCCCGCCCACTGAACCGTTGATAATTTATAATTATTATTATTTTGTCATATCTTACACTGTCTGACGTCTCCCTTCACCCACTTTTCTGTTGTCTGTCCCCCAGCGAGGAGGTTATATGTAGATCCTTGTAATTGATTCCTCCTATCACCCCCACCTTCCTTCCACCCTCCTGGTATTGCCACTCTCACCACTGGTCCTGAAGGGATCATCTGTCCTGGATTCCCTGTTTATTTATCTGTTCATTTTATCTGCTTCCAAAGAGTTGTATCTTCTTCCAAACAGTTTTGGGGTTTTTTGTTTGTTTGTTTTAAGTTTCACTTTCTCGAAGTTAAGTAGGCTGACTTGTGGAACTGTCTAAATTACATCTTATCTATAATGCTTCTTATTTGTTACTAGGGTTTCTCAGATACTTACATTAGTCATTGATTGGAGATGCCAAAGGTTACACATCACCCAGTTCCATAAGATGATTGTTGTTGAGAATGCTGTCAAAGCTGTAGAGACTGATCAAGTTTTTCACCTATTGGCATACTTATCTCTTGTTCATTCATAATGTTTTCAGTCTTCTAAACAAAGGGAAACAATTTAGTTTCTTGAATTAGTTGTCAGAGAAATAAATAACATAAAACTGATTTAAGGTTGCACCTAGATTTTCAATGAAAACAATTTTATAACCCCAAAGGTCCAGCTCTCCATCCTACAGTGTTCATATATGGCTCCATGTGTTCCACCAGCAATGCAGTCAGCTTCTCTGGTCTGCCATTGTGTTAGTCTGAGTAGAATAGAGAAACAAATTCATAGACACTCATATGTGTATAAGAAATAGCTTTATCTACAAGAGCAATTGAATATTGAGAAAACATCGCAGCCCAATCCAGATCAAGTCCATAAGTCCAATATTAGCTCATATGTCCGATATCAATCTTTAAACTCACAAAACACACGCAATGATGCCGAATGCAAGAAGATAACAGGTTAGTGGGTGGAAAGTCTTGTGTATCCAGTGATATCTTAATCATCTCATTGCTGGCAGGGGTCTCCACGTGGGTCATCCAGCTCAGGGCACTAGCCTAGCTCCATGTGTCTTGTTAGATGCAATGTCTCCCAGGGAGTGAGCGAGTGTCCCACCTCCAGCAAGTTAGTTATCTCCTTAGGGCCTCCAAATGAGGTCATCAAGCTGCTACCTGATTGACAAGCTAAATTCCACCCCTTCACTCATAAGTCTCAAACTGACAACAGATTATGTAACTAACACAGCTGCCTATACTGTTCCAAAACCCTGGCCCATGGTTTCCCACTAACAAGAAATCTGTAAGCAATGGGATTTTCAATCACTTCATATGCATGTGAAAGTTGGAATGCGAATAAGAAAGATGAAAAAAGAATTGATGAATTTGAATTATGGTGCTGGAAAATAATACTGGAAGAGCCATGAATTGCCAAAAGAACAAATCTGTCTTGGAAGAAATGCAACAAAAATGTTCCTTAGAAGTGAGGGTGGTAAGATTTTGTATCACATACTTTGACCATGTTACCAAGAGAATGTACATTGGTATAGATAGCAACTGGAAACACAGGGAATCCAAGACAGATGACACCTTTAGGACCAGTGGTGAGAGTGGTGTAGCCTGGGGGGTGGAGGGAATGTGGGGTAGAAAGGGGGAACCAATTACAAGAATCTACATATAGCCTTCTCCCTGGGGCATGGACAGCAGAGAAGAGGGCGGGGGGAGACATTGGACAGTGTCACATATGACAAAATAATAATAATTTATGAATTATGAAGGGCTCTTGAGGGAAGGGGGTGTGGGGATGGAAGGGGGAAAATGAGCAGCTGGCATTAAGGGCTCAAGTAGAAGGAAAATTTTTTGAGAATGTTGATGGCAACAAATGTACATATGTGCTTGACACAATGGATGTATGTATGGATTGTGATAAGAATTGTACAAGTCCCCAATAAAATGATTTTTAAAAAATGACAATCAAAGGAAAAAAATCATATCATTTTAAATGTGGGTGAGTGCAGAGTGGATACTCAGTGTCCATTGGTAGGCAGCTGGACACCCCCTTACTGAAGGG
Organism: Echinops telfairi; assembly: GCF_000313985.2. NCBI lineage: Eukaryota > Metazoa > Chordata > Mammalia > Afrosoricida > Tenrecidae > Echinops > Echinops telfairi. The sequence goes on along the minus strand of NW_022103942.1, from coordinate 3,928,531 downwards.
TTGCGGGGAGGAGATGAGCCAGTCAGGGTGTAGAGTAGCGATGATGAAACATATAACTTTCCTCTGGTTCTTAAATGCTTCCTCCCCACCCCAATATCATAATCCCAATTCTACCTTACAAATCTTGCTAGACCAGAGGATGTACATTGGTACAGATAGCAACTGGAAACACAGGGAATCCAGGACAAATTACTCCTTCAGGACCAGTCCTGAGAGTGGCAATGCCTGGAAGGTGGAGGGAATGTGAGGTAGAAAGGGGAAACCAATTACAAGGATCTCTGTATAGCCTCCTACCTGGGGGATGGACAGCAGAGAAGAGGGCTGGGGGGAGACGTCGGATAGTGTAACATATGACAAAATAATAATAATTTATGAATTATGAAGGGTTCATGAGGGAGTAGGGGAGGGAGGGGGAAAATGAGGAGCCGATATGAAGGGCTCAAGTAGAAGGCAAATATTTTGAGAATGATGAAGGCAACAAATGTACAAATGTGCTTGACACAATGGATGGATGTATGGATTGTGATAAGAATTGTATGAGCCCTCAATAAAATGATTTTTAAAATTAAAAATAATAAAATGAAGAGTTATCATCTCAGAAACCTAAAAAAAAAAAAAAAAAAAAAAACAGGATAGAATTGCCCTTGTGAGTTTCCAGAGTGTAACTTTACTGGAATGGAAAGGCCAGATTTTTTTGCCCCAAGAAGCAGTTGGTGATTTTGCGCTACTGGCTATATAGTTAGCAGCTCAACACATAAACACTATGCCACCAGAGCTCTTTGTGAGTCAGTCTTACACATCATAATAATTGCATCATTGATTAAGCTAGTGAAGATATAGTTTGATTAGTGAAACGGACTCCAAGTTTCTTTAAATGTGAAAACTTTTCTAACCTCAATATGGAATCTCACGTCTCTGAAAAATAACTGACCAGGAGGTAGAAGCACCACAAGGAAGCTCTAGAACTTTTCTGAATAGCCTTGCAATCCAGTGGGTTACTGCTGGGGTGCTAAAGACATGATTAACTGTTAGAAACCACTAGCAACTCCATAGAAGAACGAGGCTATTCATGTAAAGAGTTACAGTCTCAGAAATCCACAAGTGGCAGTTCGAGTCTACTAGATAGGGTTTTTAGAAGTTGTAGTAGATTGGAGTTTATTGAGAAAGTTGCTGCTGTTTTAAGCAATATGACTAATTCCATTAGATTTTGATACCACATAATGGAATTCTGTGATGCCCTAAGCCACAGAACACTTTCTTTAGTGTGGGACTGGTTCTATCAGGTAACAAAATTTGGAAGTCCATATCAAGAAGAGATTTAAAGCAGAAAAGTCATGAAAAGTTAAGAAATCTAGTCCAGAGAACAAAAAACAAGAGAAGACTTGAGGCAAACTCTAAAACTAGATCTGAGGTTGTTTATTTTCTGTCCAGTTTCATATTTCCTGCAGTGTAGTGTTAGGCAGGTTTTCAGGTGAGTGTTTATAGCCAGCAGTAGAGACAGGGTCCTGCAGGTATATACAGCTACTATTTAAGTGAAGTTCAAAGGCACTAGCCCTTTGGGTGGGTGATGACATCAGTTTTTAAAGGACCTTTGCCAGTTTGGTGGCTCCTTTGAAGATAGTAGAGATGCTGCAGGCAATATGCTATCTTGTGGAAGAGTCTGAACATGAGACTATGTGAGACATAGAGATAAGTAATTCACTGCAGTGTTAGGCTGAGATTTCTAGAAAAACAAAACCAGTGACACTCATATTTATAACAAATTGTTTTATATCAAGAAGTAATTGTATAAAAGGAAGGAATCCCAGTCAGCCCAATTCAAGCCCATATGTCCTCTTCAGACGCACATAGCTGCACCAATGACACAGAAAGAGGAGGAGGGAAGCAGGGAGATTACAGGCAGGTGGATGTAGAGTCATGTAGATCCAAGGTCAATGGAAACCGGGCCGGGAGACAACAGCTCAGGCTCACATGAGGCCACCCTTGGAGATAGACACAAAGTCCCAGGGTGAAGGAAGGTGAAAGACAAGAGGGAGAAAGTTCCCAGTGTCTCGCTTATAAAAAGGTCATACCTCCAAGGAGGCAACACTCAGCTACCTTCTGATTTGGTTGGTGATTGGACTCCACCCCTAAATTTTCACACAGGTTCAAGTTGACATAAAGTCTAACTGCCACATTGCCATAATGTATTATATTGAACAAATACAAAGCAAACTTAGCACAATGAAAAAATCATAGTTGAAATGTAATATAATACTAATGACATTCATGATTAATATTTGTATTATTTATTCATGATTAAGATGCTATAGTTATACAGGCAAGCAAGATATTCAAACATGGGGAGTATGTTATCTTCATAATATAAGCTCTTAATGGGCAAATATTAGATCCTGTTTAATTTTATTTTGCTGATTCTTAGCTCCCCACATTCTCAGCATGAACATGAGTGAGTTATAGTTATAAAAGAAAATCTGTACTAAGACCCCCAAAACAGTAATGTAAAACATAAGCGGAGGATCACCCCTCCCCCCCCAAAAAAAAAAAAAAACAGAAAAAGCTCGGCTGGGCAGAGCTTTCATAGTACACATTTTTCCCCTTAGGCGAGCTCTGAGTTAGTACACCCAGTTGCCTGGGAAGGTTCTCACTGGTCACAGTGAATTTTTTTTTGTAAAAGCAGTTTCCCTTGACCCTTGTTTTTTTCTGATGGCCAATTAATTAGAATAGTGTGTTGCTGTGAAATTTTGTTTCCTGCCCAGGAAAAATGCTGCCAAACCTGTTGTGATGTTGAATACAGTTAACAGGGACAGAGCTATGGGGAAAACTCATGTATATGAGTGGTTTTCTCATTTCAAAGAGGTGAAATGTTGATTGATGACAAAACTCATTCTAGACATCTGTCAACTTCCAGAATGGACAAAAATGTTGACTCTGCATTTGGAGTTTGTTCCAGGAGGTCAGACTGTTAGTCCAGCTATTTAGAGGTTCTGAAAAGATAGCGTCACAGTGTGCAACAAAAAAGGCCTGCTTTGTGGCAAATAGGGGATTAGTATTGCTACCAAGATAATGCACCTGCTCATGCAGCCATCTTAGTGTACCAGTTTTTGGTAAAAACAAAAAACTAACATGCTTCTCTTGCCCCATGCACCTTACTCACCTGACCTCACTCTGTGCATCTTCTGTTTGTGTCTGTGAATGCAGAGGGACTGGAAAGGACATGGATTTGAGGATATAGAAGAGGTGAAGAAAAAATGAAGGAGATGCTGTCAGTCATCCAAACATGAGTTTGTAAAATGTTTCCAAGAATGGAATCATAGATTTCACAAATGTATTAAGTGTAAAGGAGAGCACTTTTAAGATGATAAGGTTGTTTTGTTAAAAAAACTTAAATGCATAGCTTTGAAGAAAAATTCCATTTTCAGGGTGATATGCTCATATATATATTGTCTTTATGGCATCACTGTTGGATTTTGAACTGCTTCACCGAGGAGCAGACTTTGATGATTAGCAGGTAAGGAAAATAAGGTAATCAGATAATTAACATTGTAGACGTTCTATGTGGCAAGATAATTTTTAGTTCCTTAAATTTAAAATAAGGCAAAGCTCCATTGTAAGCTGAATTTAGTCTTCTTTACTATAAACTGTATATATAT